>NC_056744.1:669152645-669260145 GCF_019279795.1 Protopterus annectens
TATGGGTCAATTCTATGGAGAATGGTCCTTGCAATACCTGCTCTGGAATTTGAGAAAGAAAATCCATTTTCTAGTGCTTTGTAAAAGTGTGAACAGATTACCATGTGTGCTGCATATAAAATGCTTCAGAGACCACTCCTTTCCAATATGCCATACAAGATAAGGCTCTGGTGGAATATGCCTTAACCTTGCCTGGAATAGTTCACCCTATTAAGCATAACAAAAATTGTTTACTTAGAGACTGACTGTTTTAATCCGCAGGACAGGAAATAAAGAGCTGGTCAGCTTTTCTGAATGGCTTAGTGCTGTCAGTGTAGTACCTGAGCTGTCTGTACATATTCAATGTATGCCAAATCTTCTCTTCATTGTTTTAGGCTGTGGAAAGAAAACTGCAAGATTAATGGCTTGATTGGGGTAAATTCAGAAACAAGTTTTGGAATGAAAGAAAGATTACATTTGATCTTATTCATAGGTTCATAGCTTAGTACTAGGCTAACTGCCCTTCTGGGCCATTTTTTAAGCTTAGTCAATTACCCCATGTGAGAATTAAGCCATGTACCTTGTGTCTGTAAGGTAAACACCTTAACCATTATGCCAACCTCCAACCCCTTCTTTTTTTTACTTGTTCTATCTACTCAGCATCTTTATTATGTTCCACAGGATCTTCATAGATATTTCTCCAAAATGTATCTATAGCTTTTTTTTTGGTTGGACCACTATGAGAGAGTGCAGCTCACAGACTCACCTTGTAGATATCAGATCAATAAAAAAAGAGTTTTCCATGTGATTAACCTCATATCAGCCTAAAAGGCAGGTTCATAAGGAAATAAGTTCAATATGTGAACTGTTTAACCAAAAAAAAAAAAAAAATACAGATAAAAGGGGGGGGGGTCCATGGGTGGAAAATGCACCTTGATTGATGCATAAGATAAGCCATGTTTGAGTAGCTCACACTAATATTTCAAAACCAAGGTGGTAAGCAGCATACCAGGCCCCCTTTTATTGGTTAGGGACTACCTAGACAATGTCTTCCATTGGTATATTTAGTTGCAAGTTTTCTTGCCTCCTTCAATACCATCTGCAAATCCTCATGTTAATGACATGGAAAACTGTTTTTTATTGATATGACATCTGCAAGGTGAGTCTCTGAGTTGTAATCTCGCGTGGTAGTCTAACCTTATCTGATTTTATACAAGAAAAGGATTATTATGCACTAATCCTTCTTTCATTCCAAAACTTGTTTCTGATCTAAGAGATGAGCTGCTTGATTTAACAGAGATGGCTAGACATGGACTACAGAAAGTAAATAAAACCCCAAACTGAAACTTATTTTGTTGAAAGGTATATGCCTTGTTCCCCACTGTAGTGCGATCCTGGAGTTAGTATGTATAGTAAGGGGGTGGAGGGTGCGTAGCCCCCCACATAGTTTGGGTATATATTATCTTCTGGAAAGTGTTATTAATTCAGCTTATAAATATCCATGTCTATGGTTTCCAATGTTTAAAATAGGTGGGGGGGCTATGCCCTCCATGCCACCCAATGTGTGGGGAACAGGGCATATACTTTTTAACTAAATGAGTTTCAGTCAAATGAGTTTTCATTGAAGTGAGTTTTCAGTGAATTGTGCTCGGGCAACTGATTTTCAGTGAAATGTGTTTTCAATGAAATTAGTTTCTGTGAAGTGTGTTTTCAGTGGAACAAAGTAAACCCATAATTAACATATGCGTCTCTCGATGGAATGCCTCATTAGCATTCAACATTTCCTGTTCATGGTGCCCAACATCTTTATGCTGGCGAACCATGCACTGTGAGGTACCATGACACGTAACCTGTTTATACATATCACAGTACCTTCATGAATGCAGCCCATTGTTAATAACACCAGTTCTAATAATAAACAGTTCAAATTTACTTTAGATGTAATCAAATCAATACATTCAGGTAAATGGCATTTAATGTAACCTATCCCATCATTGTTAGGAATAACACTGAACAAAGACTTAATTTTAACATTACTAGATAAAAATCAGAAGTTTCCTTCTTAGAGTTCCATTTAAACAACGTGCTATAAAAATGTTAAGTATCATTTGATATAGTATTATTTAATGAAACATATCACAGTTATCGAGCCATGACCAGAAACAATAGGTGGCGCTGCTTGTTTAACCGTATCATTGTATAATTGAACTAAACCATATATCATGGGGAAAAAAGGGTTGGCAACATAAAAATATTAAAAAAAGTTTGGTGGTTGAAATTTTACTCATGTGCAAGCTATAATGATGTGATTTAATTCTACAAATCAACTTAATAATCTCAGATGTATTAATACGGCAGCTGAACTGATAGCAAATCATTTAAATGTGACACATATCAGTTTTATCAATTGATACTATTCCCCTGCCATTTTCAGATAATTTAATTGCAATCATCTGAAAAAGGTTGCAGGGCTGATTGTTATTCTAAAGTTCATAGGTTCATAGATTAGTACTAAGCTAACTGCTCTTGTGAGCTATTTTAATCCTAACCAATTATCCATTGTGAGATTTGAACTCTGCACATTGTGCTTGCAAGGCAAACACCTTAACCATTAGGCCACCCTCCTAAACTTTATTAAGCTATAATTTTCGATTAAGTATTTTCCAGAAAATATTTCCTAGTGTCTTGTTCACACATCATTAAAAAAAACTTCAGGCAGGGAGTGATGTGTCAGTGTGAAGGTACTAAGAAGAGCTCTGATGTATATTAACCTTGAAGATAAGATTTAAATCTATGTTTCTTACTACAAACATATGTTAGACATTACATCAATTAGCTGGCTGTCACTGATTGGAATAAATGAAATCACTTTATTTAAGAGGATTTTTTTGTGTTTCAATTAATTCAGTTTAGGATACATTGAAGATTACTTATTCCCCCACAACATGCTCCGGGTAATAATCCATTCAACTTGAGTGGTCCGTCTACCTCTTCTCTGACTTCTCCTTTTTCCTCTTCCTGAGCTCCTTGATCTCTGAAGTTGCCACTGAAAAGAATGTGGTGCCTGGGACTGGGATTCAGGCAACTCAGGAAAACAATTAACATTTGATGGTGACGCCAAGCATTCATGGCATCCCATGGAGACCCATCTGGGATATCTTACACATCATCAAGGCTGCTGTCCAGCAGACAACAGCTACTTCATTGGGATTGGTGGTGTCTTACAACATTACCAAAGACTTTGACACAATTTCCCATTCTGTTTTGCTCAAAGTCCTCAGACATTATGGCTTTCGAGACACCTTCCTTCAGTGGCTGATGACTCTCATGTCCAACTCCAAAATTCTTCCAGTGGTAAATGGCTGGAAAGATAAGGTGGTCCGGATGAGCAATGGCATCCACCAGGGCTGCCCCTTAAGCAGCTTCCTTCTGGCTCTTTTGGTCAATGCTGTGATTTGCAAATTCCAGTCTATGGAAAACATGTCCCGATCCTTCCTTTATCAGGGTGTACCCATCCCATGCATTGTCAGTTATACTGATGATGTCACAGTCTTTTTGGAACACCACACTGCCCGACATACATACTTTTTCTGCACCCTTCTACCATTTTTCAAGGAAATAGGTTGGCAATTGAACTATTCCAAAACGACCATTTTCTCTCTAACCCCTTTAACCCCTGCAGTAACCGAGGGTCTTCAACATTCCACTGATGGTGTGATTATTTTAGAAGTACCTTATGGCAAGGACCACTATGTCATCACCCGGTGTGACACCATTTTTCAAAAAGCCTGTTCTGCTCTGACCTACTTGTCTACCTTTGTTCTGTCATACCAAAAAAAAGTTTACTTGCTCGCAGGAACATTTCTTGCCCAACTCATGTATGTTTTCACCGTTTATTTTTTCCCTCTTTCCTGGTCCACCAAGCTTCTCTCTGCTTATTTCCAATTCTTTTGGAAATGTCAATTGAATGCCAATTGAATCCTGTCAGAAGGGGAGTAGTCTATTCTGCTGTAGACAAAGGTGGTTGCAATTTAAAGCATCCTTTATTGTTTTTACACCTGCTGTATTTGTACAATGTCATTTCCCATTTAAGGTCAGAGGAATCTTTGGTGGCGGACATCCTCCGTGCCTCACATCCTTCATTTTGGCAGGCCTGCTTACAAGGCAAACATACTTTAAGGATACAATCCACAGAGCTGCATGATATACAGCTTATTATTTTCCACTACAGATTGTCTGATCAGGACGTTAACTTGCCTAGACATATGTGGTATGGGCAATTTCTTACAACCCATCATGTCATTGATGTATTTGGGGAATACACCCCACTACAACGCCATGGCCTGAAACAAAGACAGGCCTTCTTACAGCAAATCCCACACTGGACCGACTTAATGTGGAGGTGTTCGTTCAACAAACTGCTGTTAAAGGGAGCACATCGCTTTGGACCACAATCTGCAACATTATGCCCCAGAGGCTGCCAAGAAATGGAAACAGCAGGAGATGTATTCCTTACCTGCACGAGAGTCAGACAATTTTGGACACTGTTTTTCAAATTCCCCACCTACTCCCACTGACCTTGTCCAAATGTTTGTATGGGACATATGGTTGTTTTTGGACTCCAGAGATCAGGAGGGCAGACTTTGCCCTTTTTTCCATTTTGTATTATTTTTGGTTAATGCATTGTAAGGAATTACACTCTACGTTCTGCTGTAACCCCTTTGCTTTATGTGCTTCATTCAAGCTTTGGTTGTTAAAATGGGGATATCAAGATTGCCTTTTCTGATTTCTGTGTTTATTTTCTTGTATAAAGTTTTTTATTTATATTTTCAATAAACACTGTGTAATACTCTAGTACGGTTTCAGTTTGCCTCATAAAATTCATCATGGGATTAGTTTTCTGCAACACTTTTGCAAGATTTCTGTGTCTTAATTCTAGGCCAGTAAAAACATGCCCTTGTTTGAAATAATTTCTGTCCCATTTTAATTCCTGTCCGTTATGCATTTCTCCTCGATGATGACATTCTACAAGAATTCACTATATTTTAATTAGTAAACAAAAAAAATTTGAGTGTTTCTTGCTCAGAAATCGGAAAAACAATTCTTGTTCTATATCCTTGAAGAAACTATTCAGAATCATAAAATCAGCACTCAGTTTTAAGTTCAGATATGTGTAACTCTGTGTATGTGTGTGTGTGTGTGTGTGTGTGTGTGTGTGTGTGTGTGTATACATAGACAGTATACACATACATCTATATATATATATATATATATATATATATATATATATATATATATATATATATATATCTATATATATATATATATATATATATATATATATATATATATATATATATATATATATATATATATATATATATATATATATATATAGAGAGAGAGAGAGAGCAGGTATATATATATATATATATATATATATATATATATATATATATATACGTGCTTTATATATGTGTGTGTATATATCTATATATATATATATATATATATATATATATATATATATATATATATATATATATATATATATACCTGCTCTCTCTCTCTCTCTCTCTCTCTATATATATATATATATATATATACATATATATATATATATATATATATATATATATATATATATATATATATATACACACACACACACAGTGTATATATATATATATATATATATATATATACATATATATATATATATATATATATATATATGTATATATGTATAGACTGTATGTATATATATATATATATATATATATATATATATATATATATATATATATACACACACACACACACACACACACACACACACAGGTCTACTGAAAAAGAACAAATTACCCAATTATTGATGTTCACAAGGTTGACCACAGAAGGTGGCTTTGCAAATGTCAAACTATTACACATGTTCCAAACAAAAATCTCAGCACATGCAAAACAAACTTTTTAAAAATAACCTAAAACATAATTTTTTGCATGGTGGTAAGCCCCCTGTACCCTCCATTTGGGGGGCCTGTTCTTCCACACCCCTTATTAATTATATATACTAACTCTGAGATGACACATTGTCAGGGAAAGGGCATATTTCCTAATCTTCAGAAATGTGTGATCCTGCACACCCATCAACCATCTGTGTAGTTGAATAAATCAAGTTTGATATGTGGGATGGTACAGCAGGCCCATTTTATATGCTTCTGAATCAGTCTGCCGTTATGGGGTTATCATGCGTGTATACCATGTGGTTCATTTGCAGAAGTTATTCATATCATCGTTATGAACTCATTAGTATGCACTCCATACCATGCTACCTTGATCACTGTATAGCTGCACAACTTCTGTTTTAGAATCATCACACCCTGCTCATTGTTGCTATATAAGCTACTTTGTGCTACATTATGTACTCCACATCACTGAATCCCAGCCATGATGATACTGAATAATGGAAAGGTTTTCTTGATCATGATGGAATGACCTTGAGTTGATTTGTTTTTATAAGGTCAATTACAAAAGTGAACAGACCAAATAACAAATTGCATTTCCATCTTTCTGTGTTGACTCAGGCAAGTTTGAAGACATATCTCTCAACTGTCCAGATTGTCACAGAATATACAGATTTTGGTCTGTTAATCATAACATTTTTGGTTTTCTGGAAAATCAGTAAGTACTGAAGTCAGAAAATATTGACAAACATTTCAGCTTTAGACTTCATACCCTTAAGAAAATTCAGTCTAATGCAAAACCTGTTATTCTATCAATTTTCTAAGTTGATAAGAGAAATATTTAAACATTGTCCCTATTTTTGGTCCTTTGCGATATATATATATATATATATATATATATATATATATATATATATATATATATGTTTATAGGTAGGTACTAGGCAATCAGTCTGGAGACTATTTCAAGCCTGTCCAAAAACCCTATTCAAAATTACTCTCTAGCTTCGAGGAGGATAAGACAAGTTAGACTGGTAGAAAGTTTCAGGCTGCCCATTCAATTATCTAGGTATACCATGAAGGTGACAAGGGTGCTACTTTACTTCACATGTAGTGGAAATTTGTTCCAAAGGTGGGAGATGTATTGGGATATGAATTTATCACATCAATGTGTCTTATTTATCTGCTGATGAATGGTTAGTTCCTTTAGCAAAGCATTTGTATATGATGATCCATTAGATCTGTCATGGAATAGGAGATCAACTAGTTTATATGTATATATATATATATATATATATATATATATATATATATATATATATATATATATATATATTGTGACACCCCACAACTGGCAACAGTAATCAAGGAGCCTCAATCCCCACCACTGGCACCAGTGGGGGATGTACACTGAGCGGAAGACAGGTACACACACAGTATTTTCAGGACAAGACTTCTGCATCAAGTGCAATTTCCCTTAAGACCACACAGAGACCACAATCAGTGTGGGGCTGGTTTCTGCCTCCTTTCTCTGGGTCCCCAATAAGACTCCCCACTGGCGCAGCTATAGAGTTGAGATCCCAGCTGAGAGACCAAACCAAGACCTGCAGCAACCTCTCTGTCCAACCAGTGCTTTGTGTCCCTGCTCAAGTAGTTGATCTTTGAGGGATGATTTACAAACACACACACACGTAGGAAAGGCTGGCACAGGTTTACTAGCTATGCCCCCTTCTGACGAGACTATAAGGTAGCTATCACTGCCATCAGTCACTCTTTATCAGCTACTTTAAGCCCTTACTAAAGGGTATCCAATCTTACAGTGTAATGTTATTATCAGTACAAATGGTAGTTTGACAAAGAGCAAGACTATTAGGAGTGGCCCACAGTGTCATCAAATAAATATGCAAGTACACTCAGAAGTTAAATATCTCTAGACAGATCAGCCACAATTAAAGGTTTAAATACATTTAATAATAAATATTAAAAGAACAAGAAAACAATCAGTATATATTTCCAGTTACATCAGAGTTGAAAATCACAGGAAATATTTAAAACAACATTGCAGGACAGTCTCAAGTAAGTAAAGAAAAATAACTAAATTAAGCTTTGCTATATTCCTTACTATATCTTTGAGAATTATACTGTTCCCTAGACTAACTTACTCAGAGCAAGGCAAATGCGTGGAGAATGGGTCTTCTGGCCAGGTCCAAATCAGACTGCAGAATGCTCTATCTCTTGCAGAGAGTTCTTAAATTAATATATCAAATATTAATGCTGGGATAGCTTGCAAAATGACTTAATTTCTTGTCATCAGACAATATCCCAGGTGAAAGACCCACTGCTGAAAACTAGCAGCATTTTGCATCCACCTGTGAAAATACATAGAAAAGGGCTTTCCCTCAGATCATTGACAAATGGCTAAAGTCATAAAACAATAAAATACTTCCAAGACAATAGAGAAAGGTCCTTAGTTTTAGACACTGTGTCTCCTTGCAGCACTGAAACTGAAAGACAACATCTTTCTTTATGACCTGTCCATAAAGTAATTTAATTTCAGCTATTTTTCTGAAGTTTTGCCAGTTAACCTCCTGTATTCCAGTTTCTCCTGTTAAAATGTATGCATTTAAAAAGTTACAATAGTGTATGTACATTTCTGTTCTAGTCCAGTAGGGTACACTGTGGATACATTTCAAACAGCACTTTGTAAAATACGTCTTCAGCACACATATCTGTGCAAACCATCCTATATGACATAAATCTCTAATACATTTGTAACACAAACATCTTATCTCAATCATGCTGATATTCACAAATGACATATAATTATTTACAAAATTCCAGCTAGCTGGGATGGCAGTGTTTCCTTTCATCACATATGTAGATATATATATATATGTATGTATATATATATATATACATATATATATATATATATATATATATATATATATATATATATAATGTATTTTAGATAGATATGGACATTTTTATACATATATATATATATATATATATATATATATATATATATTAGATAGATATAATATATATATATATTTGTATACAGAAGGGGCAAAACATTGGGGCAATACTTTTCAGCATTCAAAAAGGGCAGACAAGTGAGTTCTAAATCTAAAATGAGTGCACTAGGTAGCACCTACTGCGGTTCTTGTAAGTATTGTAAACTGATGGCGAAAACTAAATCTTTTACCTCAGTGAATACTAAGAGGATGTTTGATATTAAATATCTCATAAAATGCAGTAGTACATGGGTCATTTATATGGCTATATGCCAGTGCAGAGCATTTTATGTAGGTCAGACCTCTTGTACACTCAAACAAAGAATTGCCCTTCATATTAGTGACATAAAATGCCAGAGAGTTAGATGTGCTTTATACAAAAACCCAAGATAATTCATACTCCAGCACATTTTGTGTTTGTAGGCTTAGATATGGTAACTATGCAAGACAACAATGTTTCACTCAAACATAAAATACTAACTGATAAGGAACGTCGGTGGATTGTCACTTTGGGGGCACTATTTAAACCTGGTTTAAATGACCAATGGTAGTAATATTAAAGTATACAATATGGGTATATAGAAACAAGTCATAAAGGTTTATATAGTAAATTATATTGATGGAAAGTGTGGTTAGTCTAAAATAGACTTAACACACCATTAATATTGATGTTGTTGTTGTGTCTTTCGGCTTATCTCAGTTAGGGGTCGCCACAGCGGAACTCCGGTCCGCTAATGTTTGGTAGTAGATTTTTACTTGCCGAGTTACCAGCCCTGATGCACAACCTTCAACGAAGGCACGCCCATTCATGCATGCCTCCACACAGAAGACGCTCAAACTGAGAATCGAATGGGACAACGTATTGCTGTGAGGCGACAATGCTACCACAGCACCTATTTACCAACCATATATTATAGAATTTATTATATAGGCATTGTAAACACAATGTTGGTACATATGCATATAAGTAAGAAATCTTTTTATAAAATGTTTTTCTATACAACACACGATAGTATGTGCATGTATCTTTCTGTATATATATGTATATATATATATATATATATATATATATATATATATATATATATATATATGAATGTGTGTATGTGTGTGTGTATATATATATATATATATATATATATATATATGTAAATATGTGTGTGTTTTTTTGCATACTCTTTATGTGTGGGTATATATACATATATATATATATATATATATATATATATATATATATATATATATATATATATATATCTTGGTCGGGTAGTATTTGACTATATAATGACATGGGTTTCTATTCTGTATACATGATTTTGCATTTTATTGCATATAGTCCCTGTCAGTTGTTATTGGCTTGGGTTCATATGGTGTTGTATATTAAGTTTTGCTTAATTAATTTTTGATTAGGTTTGGGGAAGAGAGTGTGCGTGCATACATATGTTTAGATATATAAGTACTAGTTTATTCATGTCAGTATTGAAATAATTAGGGAATTGTGTTGAACTGTGTTCATTATTAGAGTCTGCACCTTTAAATATTTGCTGTTGGTGGTTGTACTTTTTTACTATTTAAATCCGGGTTTCTGCTTTTTGAATCACACACTGATGACGCTTTAGGCGAAACCGGTCACCAGTCTGTGTTATTGATGCAGGCTATGCTTGAATAAAACTTCTTCTTACAGTGGCTGTTTATTTTATTTTATTTCATTTCACTTGGAGTGCTGAAGAACTGTTGGGCATTTATACATACATATATATATATATATATATATATATATATATATATATATATATATATATATATATATATATATATTGCAAGTAAAAGCCTTACCTGGATAAGTCATCATTTTTATATACCTCCACTGAAAGAAATGAGATTTCTCCAGAGACATGATCCTGAAAGAAACTATGCATTCTGAGTTTTAGCATGCCGAACACAAAATAGCAGAATTTAACTTTGTAATAGAGTTTTCAGATCTTAATTTCTACCCCTCAATCCTCTCTGTCTTCTTTTACCTATGTGCAGTCCCTGTGTTTGCTGCCATTGTCATTTTGTCGGTTCAAACACTGACAGCCCTACCGTCACACAAGTCTTGCATATGCTCATCCCTTCTTGAGATATCTGTTCACATAGGAAATTTAGTGCGTGCTGCTGATGAATCACAGTGTGAGGTTCAGTTTTTATCTAATGTATGAAAGACAAAACAGTTGGACAAGTAGAACATTGGTCCACTGTTATCTAAAGTATGCCAGACATAACAGTTTCAAAAGTAAAGCAGAGGCAGATCTGTCTGGACAAGAACCATATTGACATGATTTGTGACTCCAAACATTACTGGTAAATAAATGTAATAACATTTCTATTACTTGAATCTCTGTACTTGTTTTGGATGATGATTCATAAATCTGCATATTATGCTTACAGCTGTTTGCAGCAAAACAAGATACTTCTTATTTAAAGCTGCATGATCATTTTTATGTTAACACTCTGTTCCTTATCTGTGGTCTGTTAACATTGTGCTGAAAGTAACAGGAATGCACATTGATGTAAAATACAGACTGCAAATATCTTGAATGCCTCTTCTCTTAGAACAAGTTTACACTTGCCACTGACACACACATGCTACACAACATCTTGCAACAACATATGGGATCATATAATGTAATCCTGAAATATATCTTCTGTTATAAATACCTCAGATGAAAAAACCTCTTTGCACACGAGATCTGGTATTCTGTCTAATTGCTTCTTACTTGGTGTATCCTTTAAAAATAACCCCAAGCTGTTTTAACTCAGCTAGATGTGTAGAAATTATTAATATAGTACTGAGTGTTGACTAAAATTTTATCATTTCACATTTAGTTCAAGTATTCAAAAATGACAGTCAAAAAAGGTTTCTCATTAATCTTGTCTGTTGTTTTTTGACATGCTAAAGTGCTATAGCCACTGATTTTGTTCATAGTACTCCCCAAAACTAATAAATAATCTAATATTAATCTTAGAAAAAATTATTTTAAAAGTTTGTTTAAACTGACAATGATAAAAGGCCAGACTGCATAGTAATCTATATTTCAGACAGTGTGCTGCATTGAGTGTCTGAATGTTCATCAGACTAGTTTGTAGAGGTAGAATGCTAATGAAGAACTGCAGAATTGCAATTTTACCCAACAACAGTGAAGCACACTAATGTTATGAGATGTCCTGAAAAGGTGGAAGGAAAAACTGACAAACAACATCAGAAAACAGAATTTACACATCATTCATCAAAGTGTTTGCAGATACAGCAATCCAAAAACTGCAGAAGGCAGTGAAAACTCTGACAGTACACAAGCCCGCACCTCAACCAGAGTTCTGAGCTGGAGGTTGTCAGTAAATGTCAACTGGAAAAATTGCTGCGGCACTACCTGCATCAGATGCATCCACCACACATGGCACACAGGCTGCAAGAGAACCTCACCCCCCTACAAACAATTTTATGTCTGCCACTAAGTACATTGGTTTCTGGATGATTCTTGCTCTATGCAAATGACACTATATTAATGCGTAATATTACTACTTCCTCACATAAACTTGTAAAACTGAAGTTTTTATGACCATTTAGAAAAGTTAGACTAGGAGCCATATGCAGTTGTCATCAATATTAATAATAGAGTCATTAATTATGATATAGGGTTGCATAGCTTGCCACTATCCTGGTTCCATTTACTGTTCCCAAGCGATTGTCAAAGTACCTCATACTGAAGATACCAGCATTTGTTTAAACTGTAAGAGATGGCCCTGAAGCAGATGCCAGACTGTGGACATTGAGCAGATGGAGTTATAAGTGTGAAAGTTTTGCACCTATGGAGCATACATAATGCACATGTCTGGATGATGTGAAGTCTCCCTCATCATACTTTGGATGGGTATATCACACATGGTCATCTACTGGGTGACCCTGTAGTCAGACAGAATGAACATGTGTCAAGGTAGCATTCAAAGTATGAGCATCAGTAATGGCAGCGCATAACCAATGCAACTTTAGTATTATACATAACACTGATTAAACTCTCCATAACTCATGACACCCTTCCCAAAGTCACAGATAACAGTGGAAGAACTATAGAATGGATTGCAAAGACAAACAAGGATTATCATAGTATAAATGCCTGGTTTGCTCATATCCTGCTTCAGGTTCAGGTCATATATGGGGATAATGTTGAGTATACACCCAATAAATCAGCCAGAAAGGATAAGAAAGATTGTCACACTGTACAATATGATAACGGCAAAACCTGATAATCACCTACTTTTACAGTATTTCATAATTATCAACACAACTACAGTCACCTGAACAAGGCCAACAATGGATGAAGGAGATGGCAAGGAAAAATAAATTAGTGAGAAATATCATGACCACATATGAATAAATTAGTGAGAAATATCATGACCATGTAAATGAAATGTGTCCCTAGGACTCCTTTACACAATTTATATGTTAATAGTAAGAAACTGTGTGCTATCACATGACTGTTATACACAGAGATTAACATGATGCATGCAACTCTGGTACTCATTGATGTTTTAGGATCCTCATAAATGTATTCTTGCTAATCTGAACATGGATAGAATGCCATTTCATGCTCTGCCAAAAATTAAACTAATGTCCATTAGGACAGTATATTTGTGATTGTCAAATGGGAATCCCAAATTCAATATCACCTCATTATGTTGTGCATGAGTGGTCAAGATCGGTCAGTGAGACAAGGAATTGGTCATTGTTTAGGAAGGAGGAGGAATAGCTGGAATTTACCAGTGCTGGTCCCATATATGCAGAGGTGTACAATCATCAGCATCATGTTAGAGACAGGACTGAACAGTGTGATTATGATTTCATTGGGGTGATATATTCTCCACTTCTACATCATGTTCTTCTGCTGTGGACCTCTACAGTAATCAAGGAGAGCTAGGTCATGTTACCTTAATACTGTAAGGAGGATGACATTCTCTGTAGCTATGAAATTATTGTACTTCTGCCTTTCTACAGGTGTAGACATCCAGAAATAAAGATAATAGTACTTTTATATACAGTCCTTTTACACACAGTGACGTAGAGTTATTCTACATATCTTAGAAGAATGTTGTCACTTCTACACATATGTCACTATTGCCCCTTACTGCATCACTCTATGGAATTCTGCACATAGTGTTCTATCTTAAAGTTTTTATATACAGACTTTTTACATATACTGATGTAGAGTTATTCTACATATTATAGAAGAATATAGCCACTTCTGCAGACTGTAGAACACTTTGGTCATTATTGCCCCTTACTCTAGCACTGTATGGAATTCTGCATGCAACGTTTCATCTTAAAATTGTCTGCACCTTATTTTATCATTGGTGAGTACCTATAATGAATATGGACACATACATTAATATACTGTACCATGTCACAAAAGTTTCTTATGCTGTTGTTTAATGTAAACCTATTTTCAGAGAGCAATTGTAAACACATTTTGGTTAACCAAGTTTCTTGATTGTCAGTAAGCTATGAATACCACTGCTAGGACATATTTTACAGTAGCATGACATACTTACTCAGTGAGACACTTTAGCATTCAGTATGTTTGAATTTCATTATTTTTGAATTGTGCTACATGTAATCATGGTAAACTGAAGTATTGAAATTGCTCACATATAACTCAGTGACCTGCTCTCTGCTATCATATATGAATAACAGATGTCGGATACATATGTGTGTTACAATTATGATGACAGTAAGGCAGCATGCTTGTGTATTTTACATGCTGGAGAACCACTCTTTTGATTTTAGACATTAAAGATTGTTATAATTGCTCCATGTTGACTGCAGTGTGCTGTTCGGTCTGCTGGTTATCATGCACTGATGCAGAAATGGAGGAATGCACTACATGCTTCACTGGTTAAAGGACTGACTATTCACTGAACAGAGTGGAGTTTTTCATAGGTTCATAAGTGTATACTAGGCTAATGACCATTAGGATACTAATAAGCCTATCCATGCAACCCAAATGTGATCCACAAATTTGATTTATATAGGGGTGTGTGTGACAACTCACCACTGCCAACCAGTAATCAAGGAACCTCAATCCTCACGACTGGCAACAGTGGGGGACATTCACTGGGAGAATAACAGGTACACACACAGTATTTCCAGATGCAGCTCTCTGCATCAAGTTCAATTTCCATTAAGAGCACACACAGACCACAATCAGTCTGGGGCTGATTTCTCCCTCTTTTTCCATATCCTGATAAGACTCCCCACTGGCACAGCTATACAGTTGAGATCTCAGCTGAGTGACCAAGACAGAACCTCCAGTCCCCTCTATGTCCAACAGGTGCTTTGTGTACCTGCAAAAGTAGCTGATGCACACACTGTTTGAGGTGTGATTTACACACACACACACACACACACACACACACACACACACACACACACACACACACACACAAACACACACAAGCACTCCTGGGAAAGGCTGACACAGGTTTACTAGCTATGTCCCCTTCTGCCCAGACTATAAGGTAGTTATCACTTCCACCAGTCACTCCTTATCAGTTACTTTAGGGCACTTAACAAAGGGTGCCCAATCTTACTGTGTAATGTTAATATTAATACAAATGGTAGTTTTGACCAAAAACAAGACTGTTAGGAGTGGCCCAAACAGTGTCACCAAATAAATGTGCAAGCACTCTTAAAACTTAAATATCTCTACACAGGTCAGCCACAATGAAAGGTTAAATATATTTAATAATAAATAATAAAAGAACAAGAAAATACTCGGTATATATTCACTGTAACATCAGAGTTCAAAATCACAGGAAATGTTTAAAATAACATTGCAGTACAGACTCACACAAATAAAGAAAAACAAAGTATAAACTAAGCTTCACTGTATTCCTGACAGTATCTAAGAATGTTAATATACCCTAATAACTTACTTAGAGCAAGGTAAATGTAGTGAATGGTTCTTGTTGACAGGTCCAAGACAGAATGCAGAATGCTCTGTCTCACTGAGAGACGTCTCAGAATAATATCTAAAATATTACTACTGGGATAGCTTGCAGAATGACATCATTTCTGCTCATCTGACTTCTAGTTTCCAGGCAATACCCCCATTGCTGAAGCTGGCTGTATTTACCATCTACCTGTGAAAAATACTCATGCAAGGGCTTTTGCTCAGATCTTTGGCAGATGCTGGAATTCATAAAACAATTGCATTCCTTCATGCTTCCAAAGTAGCAATTAGTTCACCCCAAAGACAATGCAGAATGCTTCCTAGAATAGACGTTGTGTCTCTAGCTGCATTGAAAACCTGAGAGATAGCCTCTTTATGGCATAGCCTATAAAGTAATTTAATTTCAGATATTTTTCTAAAGTTTGATGGATTGAGGTTAACCATCTGGTTTCCTCTGTTAACATTTACATTTAAATAGTTACAACAGATAACAAAGTTACAATAGATATAATATTTTTTTTCCTCTTTGGCTACCTCAATCCTCACACTGTTTCTGTACTTACTTTCCTTTTTTCCATACCTTACTTTTACCTAAAATCTCCTCGTCAGTCTCCCTCTTTTTGCTAAACATAACCCTAGTATTCTTTCAGGTTTACTTTATTTGTGAAAATAAGGCTAGTATTTCTCCTGTTAGTGTCTTTTTGAACTTGTTTATTGTGATGTTTCTTTCTGTATCCCTCCACTCTTTTCTCTCCAGCTATTTTTGAAATTCTACTTTCTGTGATTGTTTTTCTGACTTTTTTTGACCTCGGTGTTAACCCTGCTCTCTTCATCCTTGCTACTCTCTGGCTCACTTCGCTCCCCTACTCTACCCCCATTCCCACCAACCCCATTGCAATTTCCTTTATATCATACACTCCTTCCCCTTCCTCCCCCACTGACCACTCATAAGCAACTCCCTGTTAAACTTTATAGACATCCACTTCCAGTCCTCCCCCTTTACACTCTACTTCTTCTAACCAAATCCCTACTACCTAACTTTCACAGTTATTCTCTTACTTCCTCAGCTTTACCTAGTATACCCTTTCTACAATCCCTTTACCCTCTTTCAAACATGCAATACCTTATCTTTACCACCTCACTCCTCTTCCTTCTAACTACTCTAACCTCATATCACTCTCACCTTCCTTCTCTACTGCTATTACCTTCCCACCTCCAATTCCTTTGATACTCATTTCACAGCATCCTTCTCTAATATCTCCACAACTCTACTTAACCTCGCCAACTTATGTCTTTGTAAGCCGACTAGACTGCAAATACTCCCACCTGCCAATAAATATAAATCCAAGCCTTGCAAACTACAGTTATAAATCACCTTGCTCGCTGTACCCTCTAATAACTTACTCATATCTGGAGCCATCCATCCTAACCCCGGCCCCTTCCCCCTCTACATCCATACCAGTCTGCCTCACCCTTCAACTCCCCCTCTTCTCCAACTAACTCTGACCATCCTTAGTCTCTTACACTGAACTCAACTATATCTAAACACCTAGCTATATATTCTCATAATATTCAAAGCCTAACTAACAAAATCACTGGCTTCCATGCCTGGATAGCCACACAACCCCTCATATCCTTTGCTTATCTGAAACATGACTTAAGCCTCATATCAATAACAATGAAATTCTCCCACCAGGCTATAATATTTACCACTCAGATAGATGCATAAAAAAAAGGGAGTGGTGTAGCTATCCTTCAATCTAATAGCCTAAACCTGTCACCTTTTTCTGTACCCATGCCAGACTTCCACCCAGCAGAACTCTTAATCATAAACTTCCACCTCAGCCCACACAAAAAAACTAGCTATCACCTCTATCTACACCCCTCCAGGAAACAATTTGCCCATCCTAGAGAAAATCCTAGATTGGTTCTCCCACAAAATTCCAAATGAAACTCTCATCTTAGGCGATGTCAACCTAGACTGGTCCAAACTCAATACTGACTCCCCTCAAATCAGCATAAATCTACATAGTTTCCATCAGCTAATAATGTCCCCTACCCGATTTCATAAAAATGTAACTTCTAGCTTCATAATTGACTGGATGCTCACCAACTCCCCTAACCTCTATCACAACCCTACTACTCTACCAGACCAACTTAGTGACAACCTACCCACCTCTGTCCTTAGATGCACTTGCCAACCACCCAAATCTCATCTTTATAGAGACTGTCAAAAACTCTCTAACTTCAATGTTACCCATTTCAACTCTATTCTATCTTCCACTGACTGGTCACTACTTAAACAAATTCCTCTAGATGAACAGGTAAATAGTTTCAATACCATCTTCCTGAATACCCTGAATTCCCTTGCTCCCTCTAGAAAGATAAGAATAAAATCCAATTACACTCCTTGGCTTTCCAAAGACACTAAGTCCCTTATGCTCCAACAAGATAAAGCCTGGAAAGCCTGGATCAAAACTAAAGAATTACCCCTCCTTCAGAACTATAGACATCTCAGAAATCTTACTAACAAACAGTCCAATGCTGATAAAAAGTCCTTCTTTAACACAGCTTGAATGAATAGTAAATCCAACCTACGTAAAGTATGGGCAACTATAAATAAAATTCTCTCTCCTGGCTGCCCCTCTAACCCCTCCCATTACCCTAATAACTCCCCTCTAGAAATAGCTACCCTACTAAAAAAAACACTTTATCGACACTATTGAAGCACTCTTACCATCCAGTGGTAACACTACAACCTATCCCTCCATACCCATCTAATAATAACCCCTTCACCTTTCATCTTGTTCTCACTTCTTATATCTGATTTATATCTGATCTCTACTTCTTAAGCTAAAACCTGGCTCCCCTTCCACTGATAATCTACCTCCTTCCTTCATCAAACTGGGTGCTGATTGAATTGCATGCCCAGTGTTTACACTAATCAATAGGTCCATTCAGGAATCCACTGTACCCACGCTTTGGAAATCCTTTTTCATTATACCCCTACAGAAAGATGGTATCTCTACCGACCCATCTAACTACCATCTCATAGCTATCCTATCCACCCTTTCTAAAATTCCCAAAAAATGCATCCACTCACAACTACTAAAACACCTCCTCCAAATCAATATTCTCACACCCACCCAACATGGCTTTCATCCCAACCATAGCATAACTATATCCTTCCTATCCTTTACCCATACCAGAGCTGAGGCCCTAGATAACAACAAACTTATATCTTGTCTCTTCTTAGACCTTTCCAAAGCATTTGATACTGTCTCCCATCCACTACTGTTATCTAAACTTTCTTGTCTCAATCTAGCTTCCTCTTCCCTTTCCTGGTTCTCCACTTACTTATCCTGCAGGCAATAGTGCGTTCCTTCCTCTTCAGCATTCCTACCTGTCCTAACAGGAATACCCCAAGACTCCATCTTGGGTCCCCTCCTGTTCAGTATCTATCTTCACTAATGACCTCCACACATCTTGCAAACAATCCTCCCTCATACAATATATCAATGATTCAACTCTCATCTCTATTTCTGATAACATCTCTGAACTCCATACACTCACTCAACATACCTTTTCATCTACCAAACAGTGGCTAACCAGTAACTTGCTCATTCTCAACCCAAAAAAGACCAAACTCCTATTATTTCTTCCCCATTCTCTGACTCACCACAAATCCTCCTCTTCTTTTACTTCCTCAAATAACACAATAATTAAACCTGAAACTCACATTAAATTGCTAGGAGTCATCATGAATTCAGATTTAATAAGCACCTTTTCCAATGCATAAAAAAGACAAACCAGAAACTAGGTTTATTCTATCATAACAAAAAAATTCTAACTCCAAAAGATAGACCCTCACTTGCTCAAGCTCAACTCCTCCCCTTCCTTCTTTATGCTGCCACTGTGTTCACCAACATTCAAACCATAACCTTAAACAAACTCCAACAAACTAATCATAAGATAACTAGATTCATCACAAACTCTCCACACAATTCTCATCACTGCTTGCCCCTTACATCCCTCCACTAGCTTGAGTACCCCCACCTACTGTTACTATCACAACTTCAAATCATTCTCTATATACATTCATCTTGCACTCTCTTCCTTCATCTCTATCTACACAACTCCTCAAATTCTTCGTACCTCAAATCAGCTGCTACTAAACATCTACCAACCAAAAAAAGCAGTAGGCAAACTCATATAAATACTCCATCGCCCAAACTTAACAAACTTCCTAGAGACATATGCTCCACCATTCACCCATCCCACTTTAAAGAAAAATTAAAACTCCATCTGCTTAACTCCAAAATCTGTCCCTTTCAGCACCCAGCCTAACCCCTCTCTCCCCCCTCCTTGGGTACACCTCTCAGTATCCCCCTCTCTACAAAGTATTCCCCTACGTGAGGATACTTATTTCTACTTAATACTTAAATCTGATTGGAACTAACTCTTTTTGTAAATATGTAAATAAATCTTAATCCTGATAATCCTGATATGTCTAGACATAACTACATGTGTTTAAAGTTACCTCTTTTTACTTTTGTCTTTTAAATACTGTTGTATAATTTCAGTTTTTGATCACGTTAATCGCAAGTTAATGTATATGTTACCAGTTTTGCTGTCTTCAAAATGTCTGACTTTTGAAATTTTTATTCAGTTCCTGTTCACATGTTAATGTATATGTTATCACTTCTCTGTATGTATAATCTCTGTTTTTCTTGGAGCTTTTCTACTCACTGAAAATGGGCCACAAGCCCAGCTGGACCAACCCAGTTAACAAATGTCAATAAATAAATAGTGCGTGTATATTTCTGTTCACTTTCAGTAGGACACAATGCGGATACATTTTAAGCACAAGCACTTTACAAATACGTTTTCAACACAAACATCTGTACAAAGCAGTTTGATATACACATGACATACAGTTCTAATACATTTGTAACACAAGCATCTTATATAAATCATGCTGATATTCACAAATGACATATAATTATTTATAAAATTCCAGCTAGCTCTGCTGGCAGTATCTCCTTACATCACAAGGTGATTTACTGACTGTCTGTGTCCATCAAGGACATAGGTGCCAAGACCAGGGCCAGGAAGAAATTTTCAGTTACCTAGCCATTGGTCCACATTGTGCTTAAATAGGATTAGGGAGGAACTCTGCTTCACATGGATGGAGAACCTATTCTAGAGAATGGGTTCTCCATCCATGTGAAGCAAAGTTCCTCCCTAAACCTATTTAAGCACAACTTGGACAAATGGGGTTAGGGAGGAACTCTGCTTCACATGGATGGAGAACCTATTCCAGAGAATGGTAATTCTCTGTGAAATGTATCTGTTTCTCCAACATGTCCTAATTTTGTAACAAGTAAAATTTAGTTTTTCTATCTTGTTGCTCTGATGTTTTCTTTTGTGGATTGGTGAAAAGTTCATCAAAAGACGGTACATGGATTCCTTGTAAGCCAGGCAAAGATCACCTCTCAGAAGTGTCTTTAATACTGAGTAAAAATACAGGGCTTTGATGTGATCAGCATAGGGCATTGTGTTTACTCCTTGTATTGTTTTTGTAAGGAACCTTTGTGGACAGTCCATTTGCTGCATATGTCTGGTCAGGTACATACCAAAGAGGGCACTATATTTACTCTATGATGGGCCTGGTGAGGACAAAAGACAGTGGTACAATGGCCTCTCAGGATATAGATGCCATGCCCTTCTTTATAAGCTGACCCAAATAGAAGGATTTTCTTACTACCTTGGACACATGTTGATTGGAGGCTAAATTGCTATCTACATGAATGCACAGATCCCTGACTAGTGACTCAACTTTTAGGGATGTTTTATTAAAGACATAGTTACCTGGAGTGGATGACTTCCCAAAAGGTACTAGAATGCATTTCTTGGCATTGAGTTTTAAGCCATGGCTTTAGCACCAAGTGTTTATCTGTGTCAGACCCTCTTGAAGGGTGTTCTCACCTTGGTGGGATTCAATGACTGCTCCCAGTTTGCAATCATCTACAAATTCGATAAACCAGAGGTCTTTGACATTGCCTTTGATCTCTGAAAAGTAGATGCCAAAGAGGAGCTAGCCCAGCACAGAGCCCTGAGGGACTCCACTGAGGACCACCTCCTTGTGGAGGTGACCTCACTGATCCTAACCTCAGGAGTCCTATCTGTAAGCCAGTCAGATACCCAGCATGTTATAAAGTGGTTTATGCCTACTTCCATAAGTTTGTTGACAATGTCTGATTGGGGGTATTGTATTGAATGCTTTAGCCAGATCTAGGTAGGCAGTAATCACCATTTTCCCCTCACCCACTGCCTTAGTGACCTTTTCAAAGAAGTCCACCAAATTCAGTAATGACCATTCATTAACTAAACCAAACTGGAATGGATCCAGTGTCTCGAAGTCTCCTATGTCCTTTTTGATAATTTCCATGATAATTATTTTCATGGCTTAGCAAACAAGACAAGTCAGACTAATGAGTCTGTAGTTGCCAGGCTCTGTTGAATGTCCTCCTTTATGAAGGGGATGACCACTGCAGTCCTCCATTCATGTGGCACATAGCCTATTTTAAGAATATAATTACATAGTGTCTTCAGGGTTCCTGATAAGTCATATTTAAGTCTGTTCAGGAGGCACTCCAGGATATTATCGGGACCTATTGAGGCTGTGATCTTGGCTTTAGCAAACACAACCAGTACATGCTCCCTAGTTCTTGCTGGATGAGTTATGTTTGAAGGCATTTCTTCGGGGGATGGTTGGGAGTGAGAGAGTGTAAGGTTGGAAATGAATCTGTCCTCTAACATGTTCACTATATCACAAGGCTTAGTGAATGTGGCACCATTAGCCATCGGTTCAGCACATTGCTGTGTACTGCCCTTAAGGCTTCTAACATAGTTGAATAAGGCCTTATGGTTATCTTTCACCTAGTAAACTATCCTAACCTCAGAGTTGACTTTGTTAGACCTATTTAGCCATCTTAGTTGCCTGTTTAGTTTGATGACAGAGCTTTTATCTTTATGTGAATTACCCTTACTGATTTTTGACATATGTTGTTTCTTTTTGTTGTATGTCTTGTTTAATTTGAGATGCCACCAGGGTGGTATGCTTCTGGGGCTAATTCTGGGCATACATTGGGTAGGTACAGCTGCCCCTTTCCAGCCATTGACATGGCTGTACATAGTTTCTGACAGCAATTCAGTGTAGGCTACTGTGTTCTTGGGAGTTGAGGGAATTCAATTTATTGGGCCAGATTATGCTAAACACTACTAAATTTTACTAACTTTAATGCTTATACAATACTGAATTCTACTAAATCTATAGGTATTGCCACTCAACTTCCATCTACCTACTCTAAGCTTGTCAGCATGCAAGGTATTTGCTCTGTATTTACTGCTTTACAGGGTACAGCTTTATGGACTGTTCTATAGGAAATTTTTGTTTTCTAGGTGTTTGCTACTGTACAGGTCACTGTTAACTACCACTATGCCATGAGCAGATTCCTGCAAATGTGCCAAATGTGTAGCAGCACAGAAGAAGACATTAAACTAGCTAGTGAGCCTACTGGTGAATAAAATATTGAGCCCTTTTTATGTTGTCCAACTCAAACAGACCAAACAAACACCTAGTGCTAAAAGACAGATAAACCCAGCCCTCCTAATGTAAAACACAGTAGAAGACACTCACAAGTACAATGCCACCACAAACCAATTAAACAACTAGCTGAAAATCCCTTGTTGAAGGTGATTTCAAAACAATCTTACAGCAGTAACACTGAGAGGAAAAACATTTTTTTTACAAAAATATAACAAATTTCACAAATAAAAACAGGAAACAGTAACTATCACTTAAAATAACTTAAGCAAGTGTGAGTTAGCAATCAAAAGTACTTACCTTTGCCTGGACAGCACTGGACTCAAGTAAAACACTTCTGGAACATGGGGTTGGATGCCAAATTTTGCTGAGCTTTGAGTAAATAAGTCGGATGAAATATATAGTAAAGTAGGTTTTCTCAAGAGCACTACTTGTTTGTTTGGTGTGTATTCAGTATCATGGTTCTATGGAAAATAATGGGTGGGAAAAGTACTTAAATAGCTTATACTACAGACAATGACAATGAAAAAGGGAGGGAGGGACTTTGGAAATCAGATTACTATAAGGGACAGTGGGCAGAGACCAAAGACACAGCCTTATAAAACCACAATAGGAAAAGCTGAGAAAAAAAATTAAAGGAAGAAGCAGGCTATCTAAAGAGATATCCAATCAAGTAGAGCTGATATTGGAGCTTTTTTGGAATCTTTAGCTTAATGTTTCAGTATGGGGACAAAATAGAAAGACACTGGAATACAGCCTCAATGAGCTACAGGTCAATGACCCCTGGAAGGTTAGAATTTGACAAAGTTTAGCTTAATATCTCAGTAGAGGTGGGGCAAACACAATAAGGGAAAAGAAAGGCACTGCAATGCAACTGTAAGCGGGTAAATGATAAGCAGAATGTAAAACTGTAGAAGCAAAACTGGAATAGCAACAATTATATAAACACTGAAGTACAAATCATGGAGCAGAAAAAAACAATACTCTCATCACTCCTGTATTTCTACCACAGTTTAAGGCATCAAATTATGCAGCAATTTACCAGTAACACTATTTATGCAAAAATGTTGTAACAAATGACTAAATAAGGCTTAAATCTGGCAGTAGTTCGCAGTTCTGCCACATCTGTGAATGAGACTATAAGAATAAGGCCAAGCAGGGTTTAAAATGAAAACAGCTAGCTTTTGCAAGTAATTCTACCCAGGGAGATAGAAGTGCATTGTAATGTACAAACACAGTCTTCCAACAACTGCAAACAAAACTGCAGACTAAAAAATGCAAACAGATAACCATTTTGCCTAAGATATGGAAAAAAAAGTAGAAAAGTACAAAGAAGTGTCACAATACAGGCCACTATACATACTTAAGCAGAATTGAAATAAAAGCTTTTTTTTCTCTTTTCATTTTCATGAAAAGTTTGTTAGTCACAGTTCAAATCTTTAAACACCTTCAAGTCTTGCATAAAAGACATATGAACAAAGCCTGTGAGGAACTGATATTTGGCCTCCGCTGATGTACTGGATCCCATTGTGGCAAGACTCATTTACAGTGTCAGTAAGAACACATGTAAAACATACTATAGTAACCTGCTGGAACATAGATCATAAGCTATTGTCCATCACTGTATTAAATAAATACTATCACTATTATTTAATACACACTATAATAAACACATTTTATGCAAATACTAATGGTTCATAGGTAAATACTAGACTATTAGTGTGTATATTTCTATAAGCTTAGCTAATAACCAGACGTCAAAATTAAACCCTGTATCTTGTAACTGTGAGATAAAGACCTTAATCATCATGCCAACTCCTCCCCCTTGTCTGGGGTATTGTTTTGTAGATATTTCTCACTGTATTGTGAGCAATGAGGAGTGCTGCATTTGTTTTATATCAGCATAGAATCTGTCTGAGAAATGATTCTTGAACCCAACCCAATTACTCAGTTAATGAAAATATAGATAAAGAAAATATCTCCAGTTAGATCTCACTGTTCAATACTTCAGTGATACATTTTTTGACATTTTAAATACGCCAGCTCCCATAGGACAAATACTTAACTTGCATAAACAACTACAATGGCTAACAAAAGATATTAAATCATACTCAAACTAAGGGACAGAGCCTCGTCAAACTACCAAAGTGCCAGAAACAGAGTTCCTCACATCCTATCAGCATTTAAGAAATCAGGGTAAAAAAAATAGCTAAAGGAGGACAAAAGAAACATGCTTCCATACTGGCCATCAAAAATATCACAACAATCCCCAATAATTTTTGCAGTGCTTAAATTCACTCCTTAATCCAGAAAAACCCACAATACCAGCCCCTCATCCACCAATCCCTCAGATTGTATAGTAATTCAATTTAACACCTGCTTTATTAATTCTATAACCTCCCTCATAAGTAATAATTCCATGACACCCCTAACACTACCCATCCCCTTAGCTTCCACCTCCGGCTCATTCCATATTATCAAACCCATTCAAACCAATAACATAAAAACATTTCTTACCAAACTAAAACCCAGTTCACTCACTGATGATCACCACCCAATTGAATTTTTAAGACTAGCTGCCAACACTATCTTCTACCCCATATCCATCTTAATCAATCATTCCATCACTGAACAGTATGTTCCTATACTCTGGAAGACATTACATATCAACCCCCTCCACAAAGGTGGACCCTCTAGAGGCTTTTCAAACTACCAAACCATTACCATTCTCTCCCCTCTTGCCAAATTATTAGAAAAATGCATTCATCAGCAACTCCTTGACTACTTCCTAAAGCACAGCCTTCTATCTAACTCACAACATGGTTTCCATCCCAAGCACAGGAGTAACACTGCTCTCTTAGCCTTCACTAATACTTTAAAACTTCTAAAAAACAAAGGCCAACTAGTCACACCTGTTTTTCTCAACATCTCCAAAGCCTTCAACACTGTATTACACTAAATTATTCTCAATAAGCTAGCCTCATATGGCCTCAGCCGAGCATCTGTCACATGTTTCCACAGCTACCTCTCAAACCACCAACAGCTAACTAAATGGGAAAACAAACTCTCCCCACTATTACCAATTTCTGTCAGAGTACCCCAAGGATCTATCCTTGGATCCCTACTGTTCATCATATTTACCAATAACCTTACTATCTCCACTCAACTTGCCTCTATTATCCAATATGCTAATGACACCTACCTTATCTGTTCTGTCACCAAACCCCAAGAACTAGAAGAAAAATCTCAGAAATCCCTCTAAGACATTGAAAACTATCTCTCCAACCATCACCTAATACTCAGCCCCAACAAAATAAAACTGATGGTTTTTGGCATTAACAAAACCAAAAACAATCCACCTCCAATTACTATGTATTCCTCTAATGGCAAAAAATTGAACCTGCCAACTGCACCAAACTCTTAGGTGTTACAATAGACAATTGTCTAAAATTTGAGACACATATATCCCTTACAATCAAAAAAGTTCACTCCAAACTAGGTACGCTCTATATGGTGTAAATATACAAGGCTAGCCACCGCTAGATCCCACCTGCTAGCTACCCTACTCCACTGCTCCCAAATCCTTACCAATCTGTGTAACTCTGACTTAAGCAACCCAGAAGCCTGCTATAACAAAATAGCTAAGTTTGCCACTAATTTACCTCACAAAACACACCCCTGTTATACCCTTTAGCAACTTAACTGGATTGAAATACCTAGCCTATTGTCAGTCACCTAACTTACTACTGCCAACTCAGTTATCCACAATCCCAACTGCCCTGCTCTCATTGACCTAGTTCAACAAAACACCGACTCCTGAACCCTCCGAACATCTGATAAATTAACCCTAAAAGTAACCAAATCCTATAACTATTATGAAGACTCCCTCTGCTTCAATAAAATAGCCAAAACCTGGAACTCACTTCCCCAATACATCCTACTAAATCCAGACAGCCACAAGTTCAAGCTACTCCTAATAGAGTACTGCACTAAACACTTGCTATGCTTCTGCACTGCCTCTGGTTTAGCTCATTAACTACCATTCACTGCAATATTATTCATACACTCCAACCATGACTTTCACCAGTCTATCTTTTCTAATCTCAGTCTGCTCTGTATAAAAAAAAAACTAATATAAATTTTGTTATACTTTATTCTACTTGATACTACTCTCTATATGTATGTACTGTTTGCATTTAATAACTATGTTTATGTTAACTGCATTTTCTTGAACTAGCTTCATTGTATGTTTTATGTAATGCCTCTGTAATTTCTTATTTTTATCTTTGACATTTATGTTCTATGTTTTTTGCTATGTTTCAATGTTTTCTTTTGTCTATGTAATCTACTTGTCTTTGGAGATTATCTCCTTGGGTCCCTCTGAACCCCGTGCCAGCTGGTCCAGTCGGACACTACCTGGTTAAACAACAACAATGGGATTCTATTATTAAATGCTCAACTTCTCTGTCTTTTTTCTTCCTATTTACTGTCCCTGCTATGAATAAAAAAAATGCAGCATTTAAAATATTTTAACTGTTTCTTTCCATGAGAACACTACCTTACTGTACTGTGGTGGCTTCATTTTCAAAAAACTTTTGTCCAACCCTTGCTGCAGTCTCCAATTCACTGATGTCATCAAGGCCACTGAGTACAGGTAGTTTTCTGGCCATTTCCCTCCCCAAACTGACATCACTAATACAATCCTAAAAGCCCATCTATGCTGTGATGTCACAGCTCCCTGGTCCTTCCCTACCCATACAGAAATTAAAGGCCAGAACAAGGAAACAGTGCATGTGTCAAGTCTCCTTCTTTGAGCTGTCAATCACAGTAGATAACAGCTCAAATTACCCTTAGCACTTTAACAGCTAGGGAAGTTAGGTGTGAAGGGGGGTGGGAGATGAGTCAAACTAGTACAATTCAGGCTTCACAAAAGACTGCAGTTTAGCCAGTTATAAAAAGGAGCAGCAGTAAAAATCACTTTGAAAGTCTGTTTTGTAACATGCACTGTTTGTGTTATAAGTAGTCACTGAACAGCATAAAATGTTACTTAAAATTGACTGAAAGACAGCAGTGTATGCATGTAAAATCAATACAGTGACAGGAGCTTTAGGAGGAAGGAAGCCTGCATGATGTATTTTTTTACAGACAAGCACTGCATTGTGGGATATATGGAGGCAGACTAAACAATCAGAATTATTTCAAGATGCCAGACCCATGTGGTCAGACTGAAAAATTACATATAAAAATGTTTAAAAACCTGTAAATAGTCCCAAATTGGTGTTAAAATGTAGGAAACACCAAACCATGATGATATAAACATGCTTTTTGAGTCTGGGCATGTGGTTCTCCTTTAACAAATGAAAATAAATAAATAAATAAATGTAATAATAAAAACAGTAAAAAAAAGAAGTAATAAAAATTAAGATAATATTTGCATGTACATTTACTACTCATGTTGTTTGCACTGTATATCTATAGTGTCAGTTGTGGACCCTAACATTTTTGCCTGACATCCCCTTCAGACCCTGTAACATAACTGATTTTCAGGTTTGGTCACATTGAGTTTTTACTCACACTTTTTCACTGTGATATAACCTTAAAATGTGTGCATGCACATACTGCCATTCAACCATTGGGCCGGATTCACGATGGCTTGCACGGAGTCTAAGAGTAGAGTAAGACTCCATGCAGCCATCATGTCCAACGAGTGATCCAGGAACAGCCTGTAGGGGCGTGTAAGAGAGCTCCTAAAACGGCTCTCACACAGACAGGGCTGGGACATGCAAATCACCTCAATTGCAGGTGAAAGGTATGTAAATAAGGTAGATTTGCGATTCAGGAAACCTGAACCTGTCCGAGTAAGAGTAGTGTTATTTGCAGAAATGTACTCAGTTGACAAGTGAGTACCATTCTGCAAATAGCAAAATGGAGCCATGACAGCTCCAAATAAGTTTGCATCCAGTGTAGGAAGCATGCCAATGGCCAAATATATGGCTATTGGAAATGTTCCCTGATGCAAAATTAAAATAATTTTTTTTTTCACCGATTTCCGATGTTTAAGCATAGCGCAGTGCTGCGCAAATGGGTTGCACTCTAAAACACAGAATACTACAAATTAAAACCCACAAATGTGGATTTTATTGAAAGTGGTAATGTACAATGCAAGGGAATGGCAGGCTGAAGACAAGATGGCCACCGAGTAGAGGTTGCTAAGGGGGGAAGCTCAGTCTAAGACATGTAACCAAGCATTAGTAGGCAATCCTATGTAAATGAGTGTTAGGATAGTGAATCACTAGTTTACATAGCAAATAAGCACAGTCAGTGGAGTGTAGGAGTAGGATATGGGGAGTAACAGAGTAAAAGATAGGTGACATCACGAGGGGGGTATGTATGAAAGAAGTGAAGCTCATTGGAGCAGAGTGGCATGTGTCCGCTGTCATTTAGACATCATGGAAAGAGGTGTGTCAACAGGTAGGCTAGGGAAAGCCAAGAAATGGAAGGTGTATACCGTGGATAACACCAAAGTTTCTTGCTGAGCATGCATGCGCACGTGTGCGCACCTGTAAACCTGAGTAAGACAGAGTGCACATGTGTAAGCGTGTGTGCACGCATTTAAGCCGAAGTAAGCATGTATAAGGCTGTTTAAAGAGTTGTAAGTGCGTTTGCACTGGTGTGCATGCGGTTTAACCCGAAAAAGCAAGTTTTAGTCTGTGTAAGCATGTGTGCGCACATGTTAGCTGCTGTGCGCGTGTTTGCGCTTGTGTGCGTGACGCTCCCCCCTGAGGAAACAGAAAGGAAGAAGGAAGCACAACAAATAGTAGGAAGCTACCAGGGAGTACTAGCAGAGCTAGCAGGTGAAAACAATCAGAATCAGGCAATTACATGGGCAGTACACTAGCCCAGCCCAGCCTAGCACTTAAAACTCTGCCAACAACAGTCCATTATGTTTCTCACAACAGACAGTGCAGTAAGCTAATAGAAGTGAAAACTGAAAAAGCTTTACTGAGACAAGGAAATGTTAGGGGCTGCCATTGCTGTTATAAGGTGACATATGCAACATGCTGAGGGTGGTGACCATGGAAATTCTGCTGGACAACCCATAGTGAGGAGACGGACAGGCCCAGGGTAACCTACCAGGGGCTACATGATCTGGAGATAGTGGAGTGCTATAGAGTGGACAGAGACCTCCTGCAGCAAATTGTTGAGCTGTGCAGGCCACACCTCACACACAGAACCAACAGAGGGGAACCCATCCCAGTGGAAACCAAGGTATGTGTTGGCCTAAGAATATTAGCAACAGGTACCTTCCAGAGACCAACTGGTGATATGATGGGGATATCACAGGCATCAGCATCCAGGGTACTACACCAGTTCCTGGATGCCATGTCAGCACATGTCGGTGATCATGTATATTTCCCCAATTCCCGTGAGGTATTGGCCAGCAATATGTGTCTCTTCCAGCAAATAGCAGAATACCCTGAGGTAGTGGGTGCAATAGACTGCATGCACATACGCATCAAAGCACCTGCCGGTGAGCAGGGTAGGGTCTACTTCAACTGCAAGGGCTTCCCCTCCATCAACTGCCAGGTCATGTGTGATGCCCAGGGCATAATACTGAATGTGTGTGCAGGCTGCCCTGGAAGCTACCATGATTCCCATATCTGCCATCTGACTCCGCTGTACCAGACATTTGCCAATGGGGACATCCCACATGGTCACCTAGTGGGGGATGCTGGCTATGCACTGGAGCCGTGGCTGATGACACCTATCAGAAACGCACACACACCTGAACAGGATTGCCATAATGAGGCACACGCACAAACACATAATGCAATAGCGCGTGTGTTTGGGCTGCTCAAGTCACGGTTCCGGTGCCTGGACACATCTGGTGGAGCCTTGCAGTACTCACCAACTACATGTACTCAAATTTTCATGGTATGTGCTATGCTACATAATATTATCCTGTGAAAACAGCAGAAGCAGGACCAGCATAGGCCTGGGCCAAACAGCCCCCCACCATTGCCAAGGCTATCACAGGCAGAGCGTGGCTCAGAGGAGGAACAACCTGAGCCTGCCCCAGTAGGCAGAAGGAGGTGTGCCCAGTGTGCTTTGGCCTTGGCAAAGAGGCAATGCATAGCACATAACCTGGCTCAGTAGGAACTCTGGAAATGATACCCCTCTCCGACTTGCACATAAAGTAAAAGGGATGCCTAAGCTGACACTACCTGCTTCCAAACATGTGCAGGGAGTGTAGTATGTGCATCCAACATAGGCAGCCCTGCAGTACCTCTGTCTAGCAGGGACATAGAAGATATCCCAGGGGTAAATATACAATCACTCATACAGTCATCAAGATGTCTCCAGTAGGGGGTCATTGGGTGGCTCTGTCTATGTGAAACTGGGATTACATTCTGTAGTGAGTGGAGCCTCTGGGATAATAATCTGTCCCTCCACAATGTCCTATTAACATCTGTGCTGAGGTATACGTCCCTGCAGTGTGTAGCTCCAAGGGAGTTGGATATCCTGAGGTGGAGCATGTCCAGTAATTCTGGTTTGGGTATAGCTGTAAACAACAGGCACACATCATATCTGAGTAGGTAGTAAGCAACTGAGTAGAGCTGGAGTTACTGCATCTGAACTATGCAGGGCATCTGTGTGAGTCCCTAGATCTGCTTGGTGAGGACCGTCTGTGGCCAGTACTGTTGCTGCAGGTGTCAGGTAAGGTACACCCCAAATGTGGCATTGTAACCAAGCATGGATGTGATGAGTATAGGGGCACAATGACCTCACTTGATCTAGATGTGAAACCATATGGGATAAGGTGGCACACATAGAAGGTGTGTCCAACCACTTTGGCAACGTGAATGTTAAAGGTGACTGTACGAACAAGTGATGTCCCCAAACCCCTAACAACTCCTACCGTATGTAATGGAGTACTACCTATGTGGTAATGTATAGGCATGTTGTTACTCCCAAAGGGGATGACTATGCAACTAATGGCATTTAGCTGTAGGCCATGGCTCAGGCACCAGTCATCCATCTCTGTGAGACCCTGATTGAGTATGCATGTAGCAGCTGGAGAGTTGATCATGGCAGCCAGTTTGCAGTCAAGTGCAAACATGTTCAGCCATATTCCCCCTGTGATAGCCTGTACGTAAGACAAATATATATTGAACAAAAGAGATCCCAGGACCAAGCTGTGTGGGATGCCATGTGTAACTGGTGTATAGTCAGACATGGCACTTGCAATTCTGACCATGTGGGTGCTATCCCTGATCTAGGTATCAATCCATTGTGTGAGATATGTGTCGAAATTGACGCTGGTGAGCCTATGCATAATGGCCCAGTGGGTTATTGTGTTGAATGGTTTTGCAAGGTTCAGGTAGGCTGTGTGGATAGCCGTCCCTATGTCAATGGACCTGTTAGCCATTTAAAGAATACCTACAGGTTCAAGAGGCAAGATCTGCCCACAACAATGATGAAATGAGTAGGACACAGTGTCTGTAGGTTCCCGATGTCTATGTGTAGGAGTCCTATGACAATATGCTCCATAGCTTTGCAGAACAGGCTACATAGGCTTATACGGCAATATTGTCTGTGGTCCATTGTAGCACCAACTCTTTGGAGTGGGACCACTGTCGCAGTACGCCATTCCTTGGGTACATATCCTGTGGTAACTCCGATATTGAACAACGATGTAATGTGAGGGTTGCGTTTGTCATGATGCTCGTGTATGATGCAGGCTGGGACACCATCTGGTCACATTGATACTGTGATGTACGCTGTGGGGAGGGCAGCACTCACCTGTTACTGTGTGATGTCAGGGAGGTTATACTCTGTTGGGATGGATAGTTGCTCCTTAGGGGGGATGGGTGGGAGACATCTGCACTGAACCTGTTTGCCAGGATGTAGGCAATGCCAGTGGGTTCAGGGTAGGTTTAGTCAGTATGCAGTAACTCACAGCATATCAGTGAGTGTCCACCCAGATTCCTGACATAACTGAAGAAGGCCGTGTGATAGTCCTACGTGTCAGGTGCAATTGTCTGGTAGAAGCAGCCCTTAGAAAAGTCCAAGAGTGATTGTAGCTGTCTGCTAGTACAGATCACAGATGCCTTCCCAGTCTGGGATTGTGCTCTATCATGTAGTAGCATCCTCCTGACATTGTACAGCTTATTAATGGCTGGGGTCTACCAGACAGGTCCCCTGCCATTGTAGTAGTGGGTCTTGTTGTTATTTGGGATAGCACAATCCATGCAGTCCCCTAGGTATCTATAGAATATGTATGTAAAGGATGCAGCAGTGTGAGCCGTATATGCCACTGTCTCAGGATCTCTGAAGGATACCACCTTGCTTCAGTGAAGTGAGATGTTGGCTCATGAAAAGTTCACCAAGATTACCCAGGATGGGTCTGCGGAGGGTATATGTATGTCCTGTGAGATACATGTATGTTCTGACCTTACCAATGAGGGGTATATCATTGCTGTGGAACATAGAGTCCCCATGTTGGTGATGAGCAGGTCCAATATGTATTCCCCCTTGTGGCTGTGCTGACTGGTTGTGCCAAAGCATATGAGTCCACAAATTGTAGTGACTGTTGGGTGAGGTTGTTGGGGCTTGAGTAGTATCCCCAGTCAATATTTGTGTATATGAAGTCACACAATATAATGGTGTCTGTGGAGACCTTCATATTCTCCATAGTTCCCACAAACGCCGAGTGTGGTTCCTGAGTTTGGGAGTGTGTTCTGTAGCAGGCAACAAACTGAAAGGCAGTATTGCACAATGGTAGTTGTATATGCATGGTCTTGTGATGCTTTGTGCAGTGCTACTAACCTGGAGATGTGTGTATCTGTGATGTATATGGATACTCCCCCCTAGTTGTGTTGTCTGTTCCAAGTCTTGTTGTCAGACAGCATGGTATGAAACATAACCTGGTAGCGCTGGTGTGCATAAGCGAGCCTGAACCAGGTGTCTGTCAGTGCACAGATATTGCTCTCCTCCATACTGAGGAGAGTCCTGAGTGGCCACAATATGAGGTTAACACAGCTGTTGTTGAGCAGCATTACCCTTAGTTTCATTTAACCTGTAATGCCTATGGAGGTGGGCTTGTCTTCTGAGCCCTGCTTAAAAAAGGCACACTGGTGGTAGCAAGAGCCTGAGCCAGCATACCAAAGTCCAAGGGTGACAGGTGCAAGCTGTCCATAGTGAAGTTATGTGGCATGATGAGCATGTCACCATACGCTGACAGACACTGTATCCCCTATGAATGAAACAAATTTGTTAGCCAACTGTTAAATGTGATATGTGTGTCTGTATACTGTGACATCATAATTGGTGGGTGTAAGATACTAGACAAGGTCAGGGTCATACTGGCCTGGGCTACATGATCAGAGTGTACCTCCATGTATCATGTCATGTGGTCCAGGGTGTAACGTCTGAGGTTACACACACCAGCATGGACAATGATGGTGCCAGTCTTGTACTTGCTTTGGAGTGACCTGACTGCCTGTGTTATGCGACAGATCCTGGCACCCAACAGACAGCCCAAAGTAACTATTCCCTTGTCAGGGCTGGTGAGTGGTACATCAGTGTGTCTGAACATAAGTGTCGCCTATTACAAGTGTATTAGGTGTGTTGTTTAGCCCGAAGGGCAGTGACTGTGTGGCACACTGACATTGTGAACTTTGTGATATGTGGGTATTGTAGTGGGGTAGCAAGTGTGTGTCTGTCTGTTTTGGAGGTCTCTGCTGCTTAGGTAGAGTACATTTACAGCATCCGAGTATGTCAATGTGTGCTAATGTGGTTTGAGTGCTGTTGCTAGAGGATATGTGAGACTGATATGTGGTGTGTGTGGTTACCTTCACCACCTGATAGACTGTGCCAGTCATGGGTTGAGAGAGTTCAGCTCCCTGTATGTCTATATAGGTGCATCTCACACATATACCTGAGTTTGTTGGGAGGAGGAGAGGGTTATCTGTGTACATGAGGCAGATGTGACATTGTGTCAATATCACAATATCCACCAGCTGGACTGAAGAGTACACACAAAACCAACCCCTGGACATGCCAGGATATTATCATGACATACTCTGTAGCCTGATCACAAAGGATCAGTAGGGTGTTAAGCATGTAAAAGAGTATAACAGGGATTAGTGCTTATGTTCGTTAGTGTTTTGTAAAGAGGAGCTGAGAAGGAGTCCAGACTGAATCATGACACCTCCTTCAGCTATGTCATAAATATCAATGTACACCCATATATGTCCTAAGTCAGGGCCAACTGTACCTGAGTGTCAATGCCGACATCGTGGCAGACAGGCCCATATGTACATACCCATCCCCCAATGACAATAGTCCACATCATCATACCAGGAGATATCACATGTAGAATGGATGAGCAGCTACCCCCACTGCCAAAAGCATGGCAGCAGGTGGAATACATTGATTCCCAATATGTGTCATGCACAAACTACAGAACAAACATATCATGCACCTGAACAGTCAGCTGTGCCGCACCCCCTACACAGGATGTGGAACCGTTGAATGTGTCACAGCTACATATGGCACTCCCCACAAGTGTTGGTGCACAACACACCATGGGAAGTCAAGTCCAGTACACCTATGAGGTCTGATCTGCAAGGTCATGTAGTTCATCATGGTTGCAGTCATAAACAGAGCTGTTGGAAGCTGACACACACACAACCCTACCAACTGTGGTATGTTCATGTGCGGATCATGGTTCCCAAACATGCTAGACTGTTTGCAAGGCAGCCACCCAGGACATACATCAATGAACGCATCTACACATGTGTCACATAGACTTTGAATAGCCCTTTATCAACATCCCAGACACATGTAGTATCCACAAAACCAAGAAGCTGTGCATAAATATGTGTTGACATATGACGGAATGTCAATGTGTCCACAGATAGATCACACGGTAAGGAAACTGAGGTCATGTTCAAGCTGTTGACACCTGCTGACCCACATGGACCATTCCTGGAAAGGCATAAAACAAAGTGTACACACATCGCCATGTCCAGTCTGATAATGTCACCATCCTATAAATACAGCAGGAGAAGGTAAACCAGCCAGTAAAGCAAATAGCTTGCCTTGTTAATGCGTTGCTTTCCAATATCATAGCATAGTTAGATAGGGGTTTGAATCCTGCAAAGTGTGTGTGTGTGTGTCGTGTGTGTGTGTGCAGTTTCCTTTGAGAGGTGTTCCCTTTTTGGAGACTGGGAAAACTCAGTAAAGGAGGTACATTCCTCTTTGGAAAGTCTGATGATGTCATCATCCTACAAATACTGCAGGAGAAGGGAAAACAGCCAATAAAGCAAATAGCGTGCCATGTTAGTGTGTCTCTCTCTAGTATCATAATATAGTTAGGTAGGGGTTTGAATCCTGCAAACAGTGAGTGTGTGTATGTGTGCAATTGTCTTTGAATGGACTGCCCTTTTTGGAGACTGTGAAAACACACTAAAAGAGGTACATTCCTCTTTGGAAAGTCTGATGATGTCACCATCCTACAAATACTGCAGGAGAAGGGAAACCAGCCAATAAAGCAAATAGCACGCCGTGTTAGTGCGTCTCTGTCTAGTATCATAACATAGTTAGGTAGGAGTTTAATCCTGCAAACAGTGAGTGTGTGTATGTGTGCAATTGTCTTTGAAAGGGGTGCCCTTTTTGGAGACTGTGAAAACACACTGAAAGAGGTACATTCCTCTTTGGAAAGTCTGATGATGTCACCATCCTACAAATACAGCAGGAGAAGGGAAACCAGCCAGTAAAGCAAGTAGCGCGCCGTGTTAATGCATCACTCTCTAGTATCATAACATAGTTAGATAAGGGTTTGAATCCTGCAAACAGTGTTGGGGTGTTGTATGTATGTGTGCAATTGTCTTGGAAAGGAGTGTGCTTTTTGGAGACTGTGAAAACACACTAAAAGAGGTAGATTACTCTTTGGAAAGTCTGATGATGTCACCATCCTACAAATACTGCAGGAAAAGGGAAACCAGCCAGTAAAGCAAATAGTGTGCCGTGTTAGTGTGTCACTCTTTAGTATCATAACATAGTTAGGTAGGGGTTTGAATCCTGCAAACTGTGAGTGTGTATGTGTGCAATTCTCATTGAAAGGAGTGCCCTTTTTGGAGACTGTGAAAACACACTGAAAGAGGTACATTCCTCTTTGGAAAGTCTGATGATGTCACCATCCTACAAATACTGCAGGAGAAGGGAAGCCAGCCACTAAAGCAAATAGTGCGCCATGTTAATGAGTCTCTCTCTAATGTCATAACATAGTTATGTAGGGGTTTGAATCCTGCAAATGCTGACTGTGTGTGTGTCACTGTTGGTCAACACTGTGTGGGTTTTGCTTTTACTATGGTATGACATAGTATGATGACAACAGTAAGTGCATTGCAGACATCAGGTATCTGCATGGCAAATATATGTGTACATGTCCTCTCAATCAGTACATAGGTGTGAAGCCTGCATACTACATGAATACATTTATTTCCATTGACAGGTTGTGCCGCTGCTTCTCAGATCGTAGGTCACATATGTATGTATGTGACACAGCTGTCCACTGTCGTGTTCTGTGGCCAAGGTCATCTGTGGCACACACACCCATGACAGTTACTTAAGAGTAGTGTGAGTGAGGGTATATGCCTGGGGTATATGTCAGGCATGGTCATACACAATAAAGTCTGCCAAGAATGGGCAGTCTATATAGGTGTATGACTGCCTTGTGGATATGCATTCAGGCCTCTAATGTCTTATGTGATACACCTTGGGAATCCACAATACCGATGGATATGTGGATACCAAGGGACACATGACATAACATGGGTCTGTATGTACACAATGGTACCCGACATACATGTTGAGGGCTACCACCTTTGTGGTACTGACGGGATAGTATGTTTAGTACATGAGGATGACTATGCCATAGTCAGCATACTGCTATACAGCATGTATCACACAACAGGTATCTGTCTGTATGATACCCTTGTGTAGGATATGTGTCCCATCCAGGGAATGCATTGTAGGCCAATCCATGCATTCTCAGATTTGGATGGACACATCCCTAGTGTGTCTGCATGTACCTTAGGGGGCTATATGACACACAGGTGTGGTCACAGTAATGGGTGGTGGTCATCACCACTGGTTAGTGTTATAGTGTAGCACCGGAAGGATCCAAGTGATACTGGGTTCCCTACTACTGTGTGTCATTTGTCAGGACATCATCCAATGATTGCTTATAGTCATGCTGTTGAGGTTGTGTATACTACCAGACTGCAAATTATTGACTGATATTAACGGTATCACCCACAGCATAGTGTCAACCCATGTCATACACACGTCTACCCATGTTATTACATAACTGTAGTAGAATGCATACTGGCCATTGAAAGATGCAATGAGATGTTAACAATGTGTATGACAGGGTATGCCACACATCCCATGTGTCCACTATGAACGTACATCCAGACAGTGCACACCCACCATGTTCACAGATGTACACTTGCTAATCTGTACTGCACACATCACACACGTACTCTTCACTCACTAACACATGCTGGCAACACATCACACATCAGCCAAGTGGCACATGGGTGGATAATACATACTCAGACCTAACAGTGGTGTAAACAATGCTACATTGACAAACGGAGCTTTGATGCATAATGTCTGCTCAGATATACCTACAAGGACGTAGTTACACTTCCTTGTTGACAACTTGCTATTATTGCTACACTGCTATAGTGTCACCCTGTGCATTAGCACCATGTTTGCCTGTCCCTCCATCAATAATGCAGATGATAGGAGGCGGAACAGGTATCATCATATACACAGGGCGTTTTGTTGTTTGCCAGAGCCTGACATTGACCCATCTAATCGACATGTCTGTGTGTGTGTGTGTGTGTGTGTGTGTGTGTGTGTGTGTGTGTGTGTGTGTGTGTGTGTGTGTGTGTGTGTGGGATAACAGTACAGCATGGGCCAATGTTGATGTAATGTGTGTGTGTATGTGTGAGCCCTAGTTGTTTGGTTAATGTGTGTGTGTCTGCATGCACACAGCTCCACCATGTGGCTGCCATATACAGTGGTTTGTGGGACAGCCACTAACTGTACCTGCTTGGCTGTACAGATCACTGTCTCCGGCCACAGCCACAGTACCTGTGCCTGGCAGGGGTGCTACGGACAGTATCGGGTACCAACCCTGACTGGGTACTGTCATCAGAGGCAGAGGTATGATGACTGGACCCATGTCCCTGCTGGGACTGGCCAGAGCCACGTGCACATGGTCTACTGGGATGGACAATGGACAGGACAGCCCTAGCATTGCTGGGGCTGGTACTGCCACTACGGGAGTGGCTGTGAACTGTGGGCCATCCGCGACCACTGCCAGCTGTTGCTGTTGCTGGCATGCGTTCGTGTCGACGTCGCAACCATTCCGCAAGGTCCTGGCTCGAGGAAGACATGTTGTGGAGGGCATCTATTGTCTCCCCCAATGTCTATCAATGACCTCGGTGTACGTCCGGATGGCACCGACAAGGTCACGGATGCTGTCATTGATAGCAGTGTAATGTGCCCTCTGTGCCCTAAGTCCCTGCCTGGTGTACCATTCCATATGTGCCTGAGCTTGCATTACAGCCCGGAACATAGTGGTCATCATAAGACCTGTGAGGGCATGCCTGCCAGGGGCAATATGTCCAGTGGTGCCCCCCGAGAACCCCTGGACCTCCGCCTATGTGGTACCATTCTGGGTCTATGGCTATGGCTGCTGTGAGGGGATGCAAGTGCCATGAGTACCACACTCTCCTGGTTAATGCCAACTGTATGCTGTCCCTCCCCTATGGCCATTGGTGGTGAGGGATGTAATGGCAGTATGAGTGTGCGCATAGATGGGGTTGAACACTGTGTACTATCGATTGGCGGACCAATGACAGACCCTGTCAAATCTCCCTGTGCCAAAATACATGTGTCATCATCACAACTATCCGTGGCAGTAGCTTCAGGTCGCCTGCTGCTTTCGCTAATCCCTACCTCAGCACCTGTGAGAGGAAGACAGGAAACACAAGTTATGGTCTGCACATGCACACATGCACACATGTACACATGCACACATGCACACATGAACACATGCACACATGCACACATGCACACATCCACACATGCACACAGGAACACATGCACACTCCTCACTACAGCAGATACACACACACAACAGAAATCCAAATCATACCTAATACTGGTTGAAGGTGGGTGACAGTATCACAAGGCAAACAGTCACGTCACATGTGTCAGCATGCAGAATAAGTGTTGATCAAGTCCATGCAGTGTGAGTGTAGACAGCCATAGTTAATGACAGTGTACATGGCTGTGATGCATGTGTGTACATGTTCAGTGATTGCCTACACCCTGGAACACAATGTGTACAAGGACACGCCATTTCTGTGCAAGTATTATAAGCTCTGCAATGTCCTGTGCACCATCACACACAGGTATACATACCATGGCTGCATGTGTTATCTGTGTGTCAAATGGATTTCCATGTCTGACTGCAGTGTCTGTAGCAGATAATTTTGGACACAGGTGTAGCACATGCATGCTATGTACACACACAGGATGAGTGGTGCATGTATACATGATGGGATACCAATCCTGGACATGGCCATTGTAACAGTATGGGGTGTAGTACCATTAGCTATCATCATCATGCATCATGTGGTCACTCAAGGCCTCTAAAGTGTGCTAGACCACCGCCTAGCATGCTGTACCTGAACCGCAGTGCCATGGCTAAGTTCACAATTACACAGCCATGTTGTACAAGGGTGTGTGAGGTGCCCAATAGGGAGCATTGTCTAACATGACTGTGTTATGTGTTCGGGAGTGTTGCACAGCCCCATGCTAGGCCCCCACCCCTCAGGTATATTATGTGTGGTGTGTGGATGACATGTAGGATACTGAAGTGTGACCTGGCAGCGGGTGTCCGGTTACACTATGTGTAGCATGTTGAGGTGTACTGCATATGACAAACGTGTTATGTTGTGTACATGTGTGTCAACTATGCCTATCTAATGTGCAGTACAGTGTTGCCACATTTGTGTCTGATGCTTTGTGCATTGCATGTGGTTGAGGCAGCTACTGACATTACTGAGATGTTTCACGTCTCACAGCAAACATGCACAGCATGCATTATGTGTAGGTGTGTTATGTGTACATGGCCTACACCTCACCTATGACATGCACAGTTCAATACCAAGTTTAAAGTGTTAACACACTCACCAGCATGCAACGTCTGCCCTGCTGTCACACCAGAGGGACCTGCAAGAATATGACATAGTTTGTCAGTGGCCACAACTGTGGCATTGCTACTGTGAGTGTGCTAAACTACAGGAGAACAACAGGCATAGGTGTACAGATACTATTCAGATTATCAGTATTGCACACAATAGGCAGAACAACTGCTAAACACAGTACACATCTCACACATGCATAATCTAACAATACAGGTAACAGTAGTCTACAGCTAGGGCATGTTACCTGCATGCTCCATGTCACCATGCTGGGTGGCTCCTGCCTCCATGATGACACATGTGTGATGTTGTTGCTGCTGTAGGCCAGGAGCCACCACACTTAGCAGCAGTTCCTCCACACTGGTGAGGGGGGATTAATGGCCACCCCACCACCTGTGGCAAGCTGTTGTCTGTGGATATCAGACGCACGTCACCGGATTTGTCTAATTAAATCACTGCAGTGATGGCATACATATGTCCGGTTATGCATGTCTATGTCATTTACTCGATGAACAAGTTATTGCCACAGTGCAGTACGCTCCTGCTGGTGCTGGCTGGCCCTGGGAAAACAGCAGGGTATAGTGCTGAACCAGGCTGTGGTGGATTTCCTGTTCCTCTGCAGCTGTGTAGCAGGGATTCCTGTGATGAGCCATAAGCCTGGAAAACAAGTAAATGATATGTGTGAGCAAGTCATGTGGCACACTTAACATTATACAGTACAGATATCAGTTAACTGCCATATATAGCATCTGTTCGTCTGTCAGAGGGTACACGCATTCAATACCGCATATCAGTACTCAGCCCACAACTGGCTGACAGTGCCTGCCACACTCCATATGACATACCAGTATACACTAGTACTCGGCTCACTGTTTGGGATCCAATGCACAGCCTTACCAGGGGGGGTACATATCAAGCTAATGCATGCAGAAATATGTCATCCATTGCAATGAATGTGAAGTACAGTTACAGTATAACCAGTAACCCACCCTGGTCGTTGATGCCATACCCCTACCTAACATATGTGCACAGTTGTTAATCTAGCTGGCATACTGCTGTAACAGAGTATACATGTTGCTAGGTACACACGCAAACCCTGCATCACACATGTGATTGCGGACATGGTACAGGCATCATTACACACACATCAGACATTCATACAACACACAAATGTATGCTGACACAGATGAGCATTTCCTGTTTACCTTACAGTACTGTGTGCCCCTATTTACAGATACCTATGCCTGAAGAATGTAATCTGTGCAGACTACAGGAAACACACAAGACAGTGTTACCAGGGAATGTGAGCATACACCATACTGTGCTGTTTAGGCCTACAGCTTCAGGTGGTACAACAGTTCAAATGTCAGCTGGATTCACTAGCAGTACCACTTACTGAGCATACATGTATTGCTTCAGCCTATGATGGGACACCACAGTCGTACACTAGGAACTACGTCACAACATATACCATCCTACTATGTCTGCATCCCAATAACTGACACATCTTTCTCTGGCCTCACACTTAGGACACAAACGACCATGACAGAAACAACCTCACACTTAGCTATCACACCTTTACAGACCTAGCACACATTCACTGTCACACTCATTCCAACTCACATAGCAGGTATTGCACTGTGTACGTGTCTGTGTGTATTGTGTCATAAGTAGGTAATACGCTATTGTCCCTGGGGCCTACAGCAGCCTAGCCATATGCTACCCTGGCCTTTGACACACATGTAATTAGATTTCACTTCCTCCTGTCAACCAGATACACAGAGGTGATTCCCAGGGCATGTTACCTATCCCCCAGACAATCATCAGGGGTATGTCTGACATCTGCTACTGAGGAGCCTTGTTTGTTCATGCTGGGTGGTTTACTCCAGAGTATGGCATATTTTCCAGTAGGAGCCTATCCCTCCAGCATGTGCTGTTTAGTGAGGTTGCTGGGATTAGGGACCTAGGCTGTGTAGCCCAGTGGGATTGTGAGGTGTTGACATGGTGGTTGTCTGACTGCTATGGGTGTGGCATACCTCTGTATGTTCGGCAGAGGTAACCTCTGGGTGGACGGTATGCAACACACTGTAGCTGTGATTATATGAGTCAGTCTGCATAGGGTATGTTTTTCAGGGCAGTATTACCCTTTGTGAGGTATGTTTGTGGCCTTTCCACTTGCTGTAGTTGTCATGTGAGGTACATACCGCATGGGGCATTGTGATGAGTACAGGGGAACACTGACCTATATTTCCATACATGACACATCGTTTGTGATGACACGTACCACGTAGACAGATTACAAGGCTAGTGTGGCACTGTGAATATCAAAGGGGAGGCTACTGTCCACTTGTGTCCCATGTTCCCTTCTGACACCTTCAGTGTTAGTCAGGTAACCACCTATCTGGTAGTTAATGGGTAAAGTGTTTGGAATGGGTATGGCACTGCAGTATCAACACTGGTGTTCAGTCCATGCCTTGGTTACCAGGCACCTGTTGCAATACGTCTGACCCTGTGTCTCCCTCTCTCACTATATATATATATATATATATATATATATATATATATATATTTATATACATATATATTTATATATCACTCTATATATACATATCTATATATATCTATATACATATATATCTATATACATATATATATATATATATATATATATATATATTATCTATATATATATATATATATATATATATATATATATATATACACACATATCTATATATATCCATAGATATATATCTGTATATATCTATATATCTATATATGTATATATCTATATATCTACATATCTATATATCTATATATATCTATATATGTATATATATGTATATATCTATATATATACATCTCTCTCTCTCTCTATATATATATATATATATATATATATATATATATACACATACTTGTAAACAGCCACTGCTGTACATATACATGCACATATACTGCCCACCTTTCATGGTGGAAATATCAATTATGGAACAGTTGTGAGACATACAATCATGTAATAATATTGCACAGTGTTGTGCAGAATGCATTTCACTGTCCTCAGGCCATATAGCCATAGCAGACCTCACTGGCTGTAACTCAGTCCCACAGCATTTAACCACCACATGACATATACCTGCACTGCATGCTGTTTTCAATGCCACACACTACAACCTACATAGATATGTGCACATAGCAACCTTCAAATACATATATATATATGTCCAACCTTCACTAACAGTTGCAGTATGTCCCTTTCCCTATTCACATCTGCATATACATATAGATACGGACTGCTACCACATAAGGAGTGTTCACAGAATGTAGAGTACCCTTCAGACACATAATTCGGATGCCAGCAAATACATCTGTGTTACATACCTTACCTTTGTATTTCTCACCTCAGTCTGTTGTACCTGTTGATGTTTTTTTTTTTATTTGTTTAGGTTGGTGTCTTCCACTGCCTGTGTTTGTTTTTTTTTTTTTGTTTTGGTCGGTTGGTGTCTCCAACTGCCTCTGTTTGTTGTTTTTCTTTTGTTTTGGTTGGTGTCTCCAACCGCCTCTGTTTTTTTTTTTTTTTTTTTTGGGTTGGTGTATCCAACTGCCTCTGTTTGTTGCTATTTATTGGGTTGGTCTCCAACTGCCTCTATTTGTTTGTTTGTTTGTTTGTTTGTTTGTCTGTCTGTCTGTCTGTCTGTCTCTCGTTCACTCTCTCTCTCTCCAGTTGCTGCAATGATATTATTGCATGCGTGGACAGCAAGTACAGGCTGCTTTTGTAGGTATCTGCACATGTGCATATGATGGCCTCTGCACTAATTGGTGCCCACCATTTAGCGATTGCATGCAGCCTGCTGTGTGGTAATTGCAGTTCTCACTGTGATTTCAGGACACTGCTATAAAATGAGAGGTTAGGTAGGCGTAGGCCTTTCAGTTTTGCAAGGTGGGGACCATGCTTGTTTGCTGTGGACACTGTTGTATCAGTCAGAAGGTTGGTATATGTCTCATATCTGAAGCTGGGTTGTAGCCAGTGAAATGCATGTTGCACTGAAATCTGACTGTTGCTTCTTCCAGTGCACTCTTCTCAGTGTGTAAGTTTACTCACACCTCCTAATGCTAACACTGGATACATGGGAGTATATACTTTCTTTTGGAATTAGGGAATTAACTGGCATACAACAGTAGTTATTGCAATGTATTCCTATGGCTTTCCTATTTTCCCTTTACATTCAGTCCTTGTAATGCATGTCATATTTCTTTATTGCAATGTATTCCTATGGCTTTCCTATTTTCCCTTTACATGCACTCCTTGTAATGCATGTTATATTTCTTTCAGCACCAAATTATTGTATATCTGCTGTGGCTTAGTGGTACATTATGCAGACTGGTGAGTACAAGGTGTGGGGTTTGAGACTGACAAGGGTATTTTATTTTGCTGCTGAGCAATAAAAGGGCCTTGTCATGCAGAGTGACAAAGGCACTTTTAATCAGTTGTAAGCGAGTCGGCGTGGGTTTGTGCGATGCTAAGCGACGCTTAGTGACATATTTTAGCAATACTAACCTAAGCTTATCTTAACTTACTTTATGTTAGCAACAGTAAGCTAAGCTTGGCAGAGCTTATCATATCTTAGCAATGCTAAGCTAGGCGCACACATGCGCACACTGGTACAAACCCGCTGAATACTGTTTACAAGTGCTCACTCCTGCTAACCCCCACGCTCATGTCTTTGACAGAAAAGTAAATGGAGAGATAGGAATGTGGTGATAAAGGGTGCTCAAACAGGGGAAGACAGTAGGGAAACTAGCTTGGGATGTACACGATGGGTGTGGAGAAGGTCCATAGCTGCCTATTTCTTTACCAGCAACAGCTGTGCATATGCAATACATTAGGTGGGATATTTGAAACCTTCCACCCCTGAGAGAGTGGTGAGGACATCTAAGTATGTTGTACTACCAATTATGAATATCAGGCACATGCACTGTTTGTGAACTGCTATACTGTCATTAGTACGTTACTCACATCTGAACAGTTTGTGGTTTGTGTTGGCATTAGCACAGTCTGCTCAGGATGACTAGACATATTTCTGTACTGTGTATGCCTACCTACACCCTTGGTTGTGCCTGACTACATGGGTATATAGGACCTTTGGGTAGGGGTGCAGAACTGCAGTGTGCATTATTTATTATCGTGTGATGTTTATCTTGCTGAACATGCAGAGTTGCTGTGTACCTGTAAGTCTATGAAGGCTTGTAGTCTGTCTGAGTAGCACCCACCTGTGGACATATCCAGATGGTAGGCAGAGGTCAGCCTAGTATTCTTTGACTGTGCACCACAGCAGTCTTTTCATCACCTGAACAATGGCGTTGTCACAGGTGGTTGCTAGCAGTACATGGCTACATCCTTTGCTATTTCTGTGTTGTACTTCTACATAAAGGCATGCTTGTGGGATTCATTCTACAGCTATTTGCAGAGTGTGTAATAACAGACAAGTTGATATACCTGTGTGTTTCTGACTCTTCCAGGCCTCAGATATTCTCACATATATATTTGAGCAGCCTCAGGGAAAGGTACATATAACAGGGATACACCTGTGATATAGTTCAGACATTTTGCAGTTCAGACTTTGGTGATTCACAACATTTCTATTACTACACCTTTTCTGACGTGCAAGTGGTGTCTACTCTCACTTATTGACATTTGTTATTAAGTGAGATTCAACACCTTTCTGCCTACTGTTAGTACATTTTACAGGGAGTCAGAGGGGCACAGCTAACATTTGTTTACAAATCAGGGTCATCACTGTAGAGCAGTCACTGTTGGGAGGTCTGCCCTGCGACCTATGCTAATATGCCAGTGTGTATCCTGCTCTGATACTGTGTGGGGTTTGTAAGCTGCTACTGTAACCTTATTCCCTACTAGCATGGCTGATTCTCTTCTCACAGTCAAGTCATGCAATTCAGCAACACCTGCTGGTTAAGGCCCACAGAACAAAATTTGTGTTATGCCATTCCTATTTTCCCTTTACATTCACTCATGGTAATGCATGATAAATTGCTTTCAGCACTAAATTATTGTATATCTGCTGTAGTTTAGTTGTACTTCATGCAGACTGGTGAGTCCAAGGTCCTGGGTTAGAGACTGACAAGGGTATTTTTATTTTGCTGCTGAGCAATACAAGGGCCTTGTCATACAGAGTGACTAAGGCACTTTTAAGCAGTTGTAAGCAGGTTGGCGCAGGTTTGCGCAATGCTTAGCTATGCTTAGCTAAGCACACACAAGCTCACACTCGCGCACCCCCACTAACTACTGCTTAAAAGTGCTTACGCCCGCTAAACCCCGCTCTAATTTCTTTTAAAGAAAAGAAAATGGGGAGATAGGAAAGTGGTGAATAAAGGGGGCACAAAGAGGGACAGACAGTAGGAAAACAAGCTCTGGATGTGCAGGAAGGGTGTAGGGAAGGCCCATAGCTGCCCATTTCTTTAACAACAACAGCTGTGCATATGTTGAAAATTTGGAGTGAGTTTTGAGACCTTACACCCCTGAGACAGGGGTGAGGACAACATAGTTTGTTGCACTGCCAATTAGAATTATCAGTGTACATGTCCTATGGACATTTGTGCAAAATGGGAAGCTTTGTATGGGGCGTAATTTTTTTTCGGGTACAGATTGCCCTTTTTTTTTTTTTTTTCAGGTGAGAGTGGTAAGTGAGGTAGGGGAAATAGGTATATTTGGGGAGGTAGGTTGGGAAGGTAAACAGACAAGACAAACAAGACACATACAGGGGCGGAATTTGACACATGGGGTGGGTGAACACAATTGACGGGGAACACTGGAAAAGTAACCTTGTAGCCGGGAAGCCAACTCTAACCCGAAGTGTAAAATTCAAAGAGACTTCTTTAACGCACAATTTTTATTAATCCTCAAAAACAGCGTTTTCGCCAAGGCTCCTGCCTCAGCTTCATCAGAAGAACAGACAATTAAGAACAACTACCTAACTGTTAAATATTCAAATACAGGAAGTGACAAAAATTAAATATCCTGTCGTCTTAATTAAAAGTATACAAAATTCTAATTAAAATCAGATCAAATAGTATAACACAAAACACTTGTTCCTGAATAGTATGTATATTTACCATTAATATATAAATAAAAAATATTTAAAAACTTTTATGTTGTTAAAATAGTTCCCACACATTTACCTAAAATAACTTTTTAACTTCAATATGCAGGAAATATTACAATTCTCATTTAGACCAACAGGTCTAAATGCATCTAAGTTCAATTGCCAAGTTAATTCAATACATTCAAGCATAATTTCAATGGGGCCACCCCTGATATTCGGAGGGACTTGATCGATCCCCATAAAGCAAAATGAATGCCCTGGATTATTTTTTACATGTTTTGCTAAAGCGTTTTCTAATAGTGGCTTCCTTATAGCGTAAAGGTGCTGGTATACTCTTTCCTTTAATTTGCGATTTGTTTTTAATTTTTTTTCGGGTACAGATTGCCCTTTTTTTTTTTTTTTTTCAGGTGAGAGTGGTAAGTGAGGTAGGGGAAATAGGTATATTTGGGGAGGTAGGTTGGGAAGGTAAACAGACAAGACAAACAAGACACATACAGGGGCGGAATTTGACACATGGGGTGGGTGAACACAATTGACGGGGAAGGTTGTTTGGAAATCGCAAGCCCATGAGCCCACATATGGTAACAGTGGAATTGAGATCCCCACCCATGGGCAGTCACTACTGCACCTTCACAGCCCCGGGGGTGGCTGTGCTGGGGGCTGAGTAGGACGGGCAGGCTCACCCATGAGACGCGCCACTCTCGCCTCAAGCTGGCATAGGGGATCAGCGACCAAACGCTGGATCTCCCTACGTACCACAGCCCAGACCCTTTGAAGGGTGACTGATGGCCCTTCTTCGCCCACGCTTGCATGGGGGGATGAGCCCCATCCCCTGCAGCACTTCCACCTGAAGGATTCCTGACTTTGAGAGGGTGGTCTGTAGGATGCTATAAACTGAAAAGCAGTCTTGCCCACTGTCAGTTGCACATGGATGGTCTCCGATACTTTGTGCAATGCCACTAACCTGGAGGTGTGGATAGCCTTGATAAATATGGAAACTCCCCCTCCTTTTGTGGTACAGTCTGGGTTTTGGGGCAGAAAAGCATGATATGAGGTATAACCTGGTAGTGCTGGGGTGCTCTCTGGAGCCTTAAACCAGGTTTCTGTCACTGCACAGATATTGATGCTCTCCATACTGAGAAGAGCTTTGAGTGCATGCATCTTGAGGTTAAGACTTCTGGCATTTAGCATCATTACCCTTAGTTTCTTGTTCCTTGTGCTGTCTATGGAGGTGGGTTTGACTTTTGAGCCTTGCCTAAAAAAGGCACTATGGGGGTGGCAAGAGCCTTTGCCAATATCCGAAAGCCCAGGGGTGACAGATGCAAGCCGTCCCTAGCGAAGCAACGTGGCTTGTCGAGCATGTCATCCCAGGTTGACAGACACTGGATCCCCTTTGAATGACACCAAAATTTTAGCCAATTGTTAAAATCGATGATTTTGTCTTTATACTGTGGCATCATTCTAGGTGAGGGTAAGATGCTGCTCAAGGTCAGGGTCATACCGGCCTAGGCTACATGATCAGAGAGCTCCTCTATGTCTCTTTTCATGTAGTCGAGAGAGGTATGTCTCAGGTCATTCATGCCAGCATGTACAATGACTGAGTCATATTTGTATTTGCTTTGGCGTGACCTGAGTGCTTTTGTTATATGGCGGATCCTAGCGCCCGACAGGCAGCTCACTGTGACCTTCTCTTTATTCAGCCTGGTGAGCGGGATGTCAGTGTGTCTGACAATAGAGTCACCTATTACAAGAGTATCAGGTGTGTTATTCAGCCTTAAGGGCTGTGACTGCTTGGCACACTGACTTTGTGTGCTATGTGTTGTATGTGTTTTGTTTTGGGGTAGCGTTTGTTTGGATGTCTGCTTTGGAGGTCTCTGTTGCTTAGGTAGATTTTTATTTAGAGCCTCCAAGTATGTTTTTGTGTTTTTATGTGTTTGGTTCTCTGTTGTGGTGGGACTATGTGATACTGGAATTGTGTTGTGTGAGGTTACCTTCTCCTCCTGACTGGTTACACCAGTTTTGAGATGAGAGAGCTCAGCCTCCAGTTTAGCTATATGGTTGCATCTCTCACATATATTTGAACCTGTTTGGAGGAGGAGACGGTTGTCCGTGTACATGAGACAGTTGTAACATTGCCTCAAAATTCCCAGATTCACCAGCTGGACTGGAGAGGAAACCATTGAATGACCTTTGCACGTGCTAAAGTAATATAGGGAACTGAATTAAAATGGACCAATAGGGGACAAGGTAATCATAGAGAGTATAAGAGTAAGTAGTGCTTATGGTTTATTAGTGCTAACTTGTAAGATTACTTATTTGGACAAGTGAGGGGCCTTAGAATGAGAATATGGTGTTCAATTTGAGAGATAGAGCAGTTCTAAGGGAAAAAGTGAAGAGCAGACTTTGTGGAGCCAGGAATAGTTTAAACCCAATTAGGCGGTGCTGCCCGATGTTGCGCTATGTGTGAAAACACGCAAAACCGCGCAAAAGAGGGTTTTAAGAGAGGGAGATCAAGGAATTTGGAAATGACCCAAAATGGCCAATAAAACTACAGTTTCAAGGCAGTAACCACTCCCACAGGGGCAGGCAGGCTGCTCAATGTTTATCACTGCCAGTGATGAACACAGAGACTTCCCTTTAGCCCAAGCAAACAATGGCCTCCAAGAAACTTACAAACAGTTCGGAACAGCAAATCTGTAACTGAACTTTTTTAAATCTCAGAAAAGTGGGAAAAAGCAAGATTTTTTTTTTGTTTTTTTTAAGGAAAGCAGAGATTCACAAGTATCAACAAGTTAGAACAGTGCAGTAAATGACCCCACACTTGAGTGCTAGGCCAGAGACAGATAAAATGCAAGTTTTAAGAAAAAAAACGATTTTAAAAATAAGTGCAGGCAGGAAATTCAGTAATCAGCTCTAGGTTGTGTTCTAAATACAGTTACCAACACAGAAATCAAGTTTAACAAGCCAGAAAATGCTCAAAGGTAGGCGGCAATGCAGAAAAACTTAACAAATAATCTGAAGCAAAATACTTAAACTCTCAAAAGTGGCTCCTTTCTTCTCTCAGCGTTTTCTCCTCTTGGTGGGTGCTTCACCAACAGCCAACAAGTCCGAAAAGATGCCAAAACCATGAGGCAATCAGGTTTTAAGAGAGGGAGATCAAGGAGTAGATGTACACAAGGGTACAACAACATTTCATATTAAGTGAAACAGACACACTCTGGGTTTTAGACCTTTATTAATGACATTACACACTTTTCCACAGGCTCACTCCTTTATTTGTTTTAACGGTATATATGGCAGACATGTTCACGACATATTATACCTTTATTAATAGGTTAGCACACTGTTTTTTCAGGCTCACTCACATATTATTTTATATGGCAGTGCCTGCAGAGATATTATTCCAGACATTTGTTACCTTTCTTAATGGGTTACTACACTCTTTTTCTGCCTCTCTAACGTTTTTATCTGACAGTACATGCAGAGGACTTAGTCCATTTTATGGCTGTTTTATTGGACTACAACACTTTCTTTCATGCTCTTTCCCATATTTTATATAACAATACATGCAGAATAATCACTAACCTGCCTGGCAGCACAGCCTTAGCAGCCTATCATAATAGGCTTGCTGATTCATAACACAGTCACCTGCAGCTGTAAAGTAAATGAAGGAATATTGAGACATTCCTATCTGTTATACATACTCCATTTTAAATCCTTACATACTGCATTCCATGGCTACATACTCAGTTGTGGGGCATCCCGCATCCCACAGGCCTCCTGTATCCACTGCTTCAGGTGGTCCTCCTTTCGTCTCTTCAGGTTCGCATGGTGGTGACGAACCTGCTCACCAGTCCGGGGAATGCCTGTGGCACTGGTGAGGTCACGATTTAACCAGTTCCAAGCCTCTGCCTTGTACTCCGTCCCTTGGAACTGGCCCCACAGGAGTCTTGCCTCGTGATGGTGGACTATGAGTTCAAACCGGGAATGTTGAAGGCATCCAAATCCAGGGCACAGTTTTCTTTTTATGGGCATTGACAATCTGCAATCTACTATAAGAGGTGGTCCCATCCCTCTCTTACTGGAAAACCGGGAATTAGAGTGGCAACTGAGGTTGGATGCCTTCAACATTCCCGGTTTGAACGAGAGTTGTAACATCGCTCCTGTTTTGAAATACAAATCTTATCTTAGACGTTAATTGGGATACTTACTTTAGGTACATGAGGTTTTTGGGTTACTAGTAACTCACCGAGTACTTTCATTTGGTTCATACTTTAAGCCGAATTACACTGTTACACTTAGAGTGGGCGCAACCATTTAGTACAGTGTATAGACTTGTAGGTAGGTGTTTATGAAAGATTAAGTTGTTACTTACACTCATTATACTTTTATTATTATACCCCATGGATATACTGTCCGAATGTGGAAGTATATACTTTTTTAGATTATTGATGTATAAATATACATGTTTTTTATAATTTTTATATTTGTTCATGTGAACATTCATTGCTTTCCCTTAGGCATATTTACCTTTTACTTGTAAATATATGCACTTATAGAATATTACTAAGGGTGTGATTTCTCTTTATGTGGCTTTAACATTTCTAGCGTTTTGTAGACGCATGGTCTATTAAGTTAGACAACTGATGATTATCTTTTATTATTACTGTTGATTTTAACTTACAGGAAGTGATGTAACATGCTTGTTATTTAAATGTCTTACAAGTTTTGGCGCCTTGTGAGCATTTTTTACTCTGAAGAAGCTTCTCTGTATAGGGAAGCGAAAACGCTTTTTATTTCATAAATAAACCTGCGTTAAGGCTCTTGGTGGTTTGCGTGACTTCTGTGGCTTTTGGAATTGTGGTCGTACAGTTTGCATTGCTCTTTGGATTTACAATTGCTAACTATGGTTAAGCAATGGGCACACCCGTGCAAACAAGCGCAAATACAGGCAGCTATATCGTGGATTTAAAAAAATAATAATTTTTTCCATTTTATAACTCTGATGGGGGTTTACAGTGTCAAAGAGTGTGGTGTTGGGTGCAAGTACATTTGAGCGGACTCACTCTTGTCTGTTGACATAATGCTTTTTAAAACCTTGCAGGGGCATGGACTTTTAGACTGCTCGGCAGTCGGACATGCCCCCTGCTTGCCTACTCAGTCCATGTAAGAGTTATGGATGAGTCAGCATGCCCTCATGAATATTCATGGCATGCTGATGTCATACTGTTCAACTGCAGCCTCCGAGTAAGACATATTAAGTCTTACACGGAGGTTTTGTGAATTTGGCCCACAGTCGTTGTGGCAGTGTATGTACAGATGTTTAGCAAATGTTTAATATCTGTGAGGCATTGGATGGCAGCATAAAAATTAAGGTAGGCAGAAAATACATTTAAACTTCATTTACTGAAAAAATTTTGGGAGATATGATATCAGTCAGAAGTAGAAGAATACTTTTGTAATTGTATCGTAAACATTGATGAGATGGATATAAGTATTATATGGTTGGTAGGCATTAGTTTAAGTACAAGAGGACACCATGTGTTGTAATTGATGTATGACTTTGAACTGCAATATTTGGGAAAATGTTGTCTCTGTAACCAGTATTATTAATTTTTCTCTATTTATGTAGAAATGTATATATAGTAAAATACTTGTAAATGATGGCAATGCAAAAACAGCTGTGCTTACTCTATCATGATGCTCTGTAGTTTATTTGATGATAACTGTACTGTTTTTTTCTGTTTTACTTTATCACTTTCTATGGTATATGGTGAGCCAATACTTATCTGGAATATGCATTCAGGATGGCAAAGTGGGGATGCTACTTGAGGTACTGTTTTACAGTGCTTTGTTTCTGCAGCCTGTTTCTTAGCAGGGATGCCTTCTGTATGGAGCCTGCATGACCTGTCTGCGTTCATTTGGGGGTTTGGAATTTGTTTTGGTTTCCTTCCACATCATAAAGATATGCTACAGGTGCATTGTTGATCCTACAAATTGCTTGCAAGCATAAATTCCATGTTAGAATGAGTGTGTGTGTGTGTGTCTGTGTGTGTGTGTGTGTGTGTGTGTGTGTGTGTGTGTGTGTGTGTGTGTGTGTGTGTGTGTGTGTGTGTCTGCATGTATTTCTGTGCATGTGTGTGTGTCTGCATGTATTTGTGTGCATATGTCTGTGTGTGTGTGTGTGTGTGTGTGTGTGTGTGTGTGTGTGTGTGTGTGTGTGTGTTTGTGTGTGTGTGTGCACGCGCACGCACATGCGTGTGTGTCCTGAGATGGGTTGACACTCTATTAAGGATGAACTACCCTGCCTTGTACCCAATGAGTACCTGGATAGGCTTTGGCTCCCTCGTAACCCAGAATATCACAGAGCAGGTAACAGGAGAATGAATTAACTAATTCATAATTCTTTTGATAACATTTTTTATAGTTGTGATTAAAAATGTGTTTGTGTAATGTGGCATGGTCACAGCTCATCATAATTCAGTAATAGTAGGTAGTACTGTAACACCTACAGACCTCTTTGTAGGCACTGAAGTATTTAAAATGCAACATTTATTTGTTTTCAGCATCTGAGAAAAGCTATACCAGCTATCTGGCATGTCATCATCATATGTAGCATTTATCACTGCTAATAGTAAGAGTCTACAAACACTTAGATTGTCATCCAGTAGCAGTAAATTATACGTGGTAGTACATGTCTGAATATTATGTTAAAGTTTGTTGTGTGTGTGTATTGCCATTTTTAGATCCATCACCAATGATACTTGGCCTGGCCATTGGAGGAGTTATCTGAGTCACCTACATTTCTAACTCATTTGAGACCTAACCATGAGAGCAGCTGGTAGAGATAGGCAATCTGCTTAGGCAGAGCTATGAATGGTTGTTCACTGTTCTCCAGAATATGATACCAAATGAATGTAGCATTTCTCACCAGTGTGTGCATCAGCACCACAGCTGGATTCCATGCATCTCTGAATGAACATCATGCAACATTTAATGGCATGTATTGACATCCTGTTCTACATCCACCCATACTAACACAGATGGGAACATTCTTAACATGCTGATTCCAAAATGCACCAGTTGATTATCTTTCAAATCATTATAACATAATCAGTATAATTTACATATAAATATTTATAAATACGTGTGAACGCACAAGTGGACAGAATGCATTGCCAGTATATATTATTTTACTCAACAAATGGATGAGTGACCATGCTATAATATTGTTAAAACATCCAAATTTATTTCTTGATAGTAATTGCTCATTTTAGTAATTCTAAAACATGCAGTACATAAGCATATTGGATTCCCATTGTAACACTAAACAAAGCAATTGTGATCCTTAAAAGCAGTAGTTTACAGTACAGTAGTGGAGTTTGTACATAGTCAGAGGTTGTGATATATCTGAGTATGAGTATATGAGTATTCCCCTACTCCGAGGTACAGTGACTTTGGCATTCATTACATACAGTGAACATGGAGGTGGGTGGTACAACTCCTAGCTGGAGATAAGTAGTTAAAATTACAATGAGTGTCATAAACTGATGATGCCGTGTTGAAAGTATACTTTGTTCGTATATTCAGGGTTCGTACTTAGCACAGTGCTACTTATAATCGAAAACTGTAGCACTAGCAGCAATAAATAGTAAATTCTTAAACATGAATAATGTTGCCTGGTCTGATGGATAGACAGCTTACAGACACAAACCCTTAAACAGCCCACCTGCTGGAAGAGCTGTATGATGCTCAACTTTATTGTGTAAATAGTCAATATACTGTTTTGTTTGTTTGTGTCTTGAAAAACAAGTGAGCTGTAATTTGTTATTTTTAGGGGATCTACATTATAAAATGATGTTTTGCATTAACATTCTGCCTCCAGTGACTTTCAGACTTGCTATGGTGGCATATGCATGGGTAGTTGGGTATATAACCAATTCTGCTTTACCTTCATTTCATCAAACATGGTTTGTGCAATGTCCTTCCATCGAAAGGACACCCGCCAAAACGTACAACAGTGACTAATATGTTCGAATGGCTACAATGTGAATGCATTGAGCCATTCAAACACATGGACAAATGTTAAAAATGTTTTTCAGCTAAACCATTTTCGACATTTGCACTCGGAGGCTTTCCATGATTTGCTCAATTGACTAGCAGAAATACCTGCTCACACAAACCATGTGCGATAAAATGAAGGTAAACCTATAATTCTCTGAATGCCTCTGCTGCCAAATGCATCCTCTGTTTGAGTTAATATTGCCTCATGGAGCTGCTGCTTCTGTTCATGGTGCACTTCCTAAAAAGACTCTTTTTCTCCTGCCCTAATTGTTGTGTCTCTTTATGCCCATAATTACAGGGGAGCTAGTGAAAATGCTTCTAGAATTTACACTGGTGACTGAGCAGACACTGCAAGAACAGAAACAACACTTGGTTCAATTGACTAGAGAAATCATTACTCCTGGAAATGTGCCTGCCATAAAAATGTAAATAAAGAAGATGAACTGCAGTTCTGTCTGGTGGGCTTGCAATATTATTATACCCAAGAAAACTATGAAAAACTAGAATAAAGAGAAATTCTGTCATCCCAGCTGACAAAAGGGGAATCAAATCATATACAGACATGAAGGGACTGGTTACAATGATTATGAAAATAATAAGAAGGAACTTTTATCTATAAAAGGAACAACTTCTGAAGTACAAGGCATAAACTTTTATATTTGACTTTTAATGCTAAGATTGAAGTGAGAGCTCAGATGTATGAGTTATTTCATGTTCCAGAGCTCTGTTTAGAAGGTGATAGTAACAGGAAAATAAAAATATTAGAAATTCTAGAAAGCAGAAAGATTTAGAAGAGATTTGACAAACACTGTAGGAATGTGGGAGTTCCTAAATGATCCCAAGAACTTTGAAAGCTAGTAAATTTAGTAGAATAAATGGGATCATAAGTTGCAATAAGAAATGTCCCATCTTCTGGAAAACAAAAGGTAGCAAGTAATGTTTGATATGTGTCGGAGGGGGTCACAAACCTAAACTCCCATTACCACTAAAAAGAATGTTGGTAACAGAAATATGAAAATTGATATACATACTGTAAATGAAGTTACATTTCATTATTGCATTAGAACCAAACTAGTGAGACTGGTATTTTTAGAATGAAAGAAGTTCAAGACCTGCTTATATTCTGGTAGCATAATTACCCTTATTAGGAAGCCACTGGAACATAGGTGCATTGCAAGTCACAAAAAGTGGAGGTGATATGCATTCCTGGTGATAGAAAATAAGAGGACCTAACACATGTAGAAGTTCAAACAATTAAAGGAACATGTTTTCAGTCTATGGCTGTAATTCATGACTTGATTCAAACTGTCATATTAGGAAGAGATTTCCCCCATTTTAAACCACAGTGGAAATTTGTGGGAAGAGAGAATTAACACACAGTATTGCAGTCTGACACACTTAATAAGAAAGAGGTAGAGCAAAAGATTTATATTTCAATTCAATATAAGAATGGTAAGGGAGAGGAGCAAGACAGTGACACTCATACAAAGATCCTTAATCAGAACTGTGAGAAGGAAGCTAGCATAGACACTATAGAAGGTGCTAGAATTTGTTTATGTTTATGCAGGAAAAGTATCTTGTACATTACCAGAAACCTGCCTCAGTGAAAGATCAACAGAAACCCAATACTTTAAGAAATGTCATTATAGGATCTGAAGGTGAACCAACAGAAAACTCCAAAGTAAGAATAAGTACAATATGGGAATCTGCACAGAGACTTACAATATGAGACAAGCAGGGATGAAAATAAATGAAGTGTGGCAAAGAATTGAGAGTCATAAAAGAGAAATAAGGTAGCACTAAAAATGATATAGGTAGGACAATGCAGAGTTGGAACCATTAAAGTTAGCACAAAACAGGAAACTCAAAGACAAATGCCAGGTGACAGGTAACTTTTAGAAAGGAAAAAAAAGGTAGAACTGAAAATAAATTTAATTCTGAGATATGGTTTGCAGAAGTAAAGCAAAACAGAGAAGAAAAATAAAGAAAAAGGGCGACAATCATGCAAACTAAGCTAGAGAGCAATCTAAAAAAGAATAGACTGCTCAAGAGGCTTGGGCATATACTAGAGAAATTAAAGCTAAAGGTGGATTTCTTGTCTAGAACAACCTTTTGCAGAGGAAGACACTGAAGAAATAGCAGTGCCATTGATTTTGGGATAAGAAGCTATATCTTCCACCTCAAGACAAGCTCATGAAGACAACTCTGAGTTTGTAGACTTACAAGTAAGACATGAGTATCAAAAAGAACAGAATGAGAAGATGATACTTTAAGCAGAGCAAGAGATGGAGAGGAAGAGTATAACTGTCAAAGGAAAAATATACTTTAAAAATGATCAAAACATGGTAGGTTCAGGTTAAGGCACTTTAATCTGCAGCAAGGAGACAAAAACGTGCTATTACAGAGTTTGTCTAACTAGAAACAGGAAATACTTTCATTTGTATACACTTTCTAATAAGACATTGCCTACCAAGCTGACGTAGCAAATTACAAGTCTTTTCATCATCACTTGTTGACCATCAGTCTCATGAATTTCTGCTGATTTATCAATTTTTGTGAGAAACTTCCTAAGGAAAACAACGTGGCCTTGGTTACCACCGGTTAGATGCATGTCATGTTACAATTCAAGGTACTATGGCTAATTCAAGCACAAAGCTAGCAGTTCATTTCTCTAATAATCCTTTGTCTACATTATCTCTAAGCTTCTGCAGCTGCACATGTCCTCATACTTCGAACAGAGCTGATTGTTTAGAATCATTACATTTACAGAATATAGCATTGTTCATTCATTCATTCGTTCCTGACCTAGCAGATAAGCACCTTCTTCTCAAGTACATTTCCAAAAGGCATAAACATGAATATTGCTGTGCTAGCAATTACTAGGTCAGAGGGCATCTTGCAAGTTTCAGAAACCACACTGCAGTTTCAAAAAGCATCTTTTTCAGTTATCATATGAAACTCAATTTATATATAAAACAGTGCATATAAAATAGAATGAAAAACGTGTTAACTCTTTTAACTACTAATTAGCATTAAGCATACACACATTAATACATATTTTTCTGACATTTCCCCCCTGTTAATACTTTTTAATTCTATTTTCAAAAAGAATAAACAGTTTGCTTCTTTTCTTAAACTCTTCCAATCAGGATTTGCAGTTAAGAAAGTCATTCAGTTTAAACTTTATGAAAGTGTTTCACATTCTAGCAGCTCTTCAAATTCAGTACTCTGGTACATAGTCTCAGAAACTGATATGTCTATAAATTCTTTGATTAATTTCTTCATGCAGGGGATTCCACAACAAACACAAACTCCTATTAGGAGTAATCCCACCCCAATGGCAATCAAAATGTTCATTAGGATGGAACCCCACCCCCCAAATAAATTCTGGAAAAAGTCCGTCAGAGGGTTTGGGCTTGGTTTAGTCATGGCCGACACTTGCTGAATTACCTCAAGGTGGTCATTAATCTCATGCTCATGATCTGTAATAAATGCACAGCATTCTTCTTTGATTAAAGAGCACGTCCCACCCCTCGCTGCTAGGGTGAAGTCAAGAGCCATTCGATTCTGGAGCACTGCAGTTCTCATTGCATTCAGTTCATCAGTTATCAGTTCAAGAGCAGAAAAAGTTGCATTACTCATCACTTTGAGAAGTTTAGACAGTTTTCGCAGCTCCCAAATCGAGTTAACTGTGCCATATGCAGGTAATATGCCTGCCCACGATATGACAGCGTCACTCAAGTCCATGTGCGTAAGTTTGGTTCCCACACTATGATGGTCTTTCCAGCCCGCCTCGATCTGTCCCACTGGATTCTCAGGTTTTTTTAACAGTCTTTTTGGTTACATCTCGGGTATTTCGAATATTTCCCTGAGGCAAGACTGCAGTGTGTCGTATGGCTGGTACCAGGTATCCCAAAAAACAACTGCCGGACCAATTCTCAGGTAACCATTTATATGCTTTTTTACCACACACAAAATAACAGTCTTCTACTTTAGTGGATACTTTGTTACAAAATGACTGCCCTGCATGAAACATTTTCCTATCTATTACAGATAACTGTTTAAAACGTACAGGATTACGTTGTACCTGATCAAGAGTCTTATGCATAGATTTAAGAAATGAGTTATAATCTGAACTACAAGATCCACCTAGATCATTTGCTTTTGTATAACATTTATATTGTACGGTCATATTACACTTGCTCCAACCCACTTGTATAGTATCATTTTTGTAAAAACATACAATTCCCTTTTGTGTCACAGCCAAATACAGTGCTACTTTATCATATGCTTTAATAGCTACTGTGTCAAAAACCAGATTTTCCCAGGTCTCATTGACCCCTAGGGGGATAGCAGTCATTAATAACCCCCCGTATGCTGTTGGTATGGCCGTGCAGACCCAGCAGTTTGAAACATTAAAAGTCTAAGTATACACACGTGTAATCGCCTGATAAGTGTTAAAGTTCAGATGCCAGTCTATGTTTGGCCCATCACGTTTAATCAGTTCAACTTTTGTGGCAGGAAAAAGGAAAGGCCACAACAAAAAGAACAATGTAATTAGCATAGCTATCAAAATGATCATGCAAGTTTTCTGAGGTTGCTCAATGTCTCTATTCACTCTATACCTGGCCATTTTGTTCTCGTTGTACAACAGTAACAAGGTTTTTGTCCAATTCAAAGCTCTTAATCAATTTACAGTGTGTCAAATGAATCCAAGATGCTCGCTCCACGATCTTGACTGCAGTGGGTGTCAACAGTAGTACCTGGTACGGCCCTTCCCACTTCGGAGACCTCCAGTTCTTTTTCTTCACAATCTTTACCCAGACCCAGGTGCCTGGGGCTACTGCTGCTTCCAATTTTGGTTGCTCTTTATCTGAAACAGAATTTAACTGCAAAAGTTTGTTATTCAAAAATCACCTCATATACCCTGCAAGTGAACTGTCAGCCTCCTGCTCTGCAGACATGAGAGGTTTCCATTGAGGTCTATAATATGCCCTCCCAAACAAAATTTCAAAAGGAGTTAATCCCTTTGCATTTGGAACAGTTCTCATGCTCAACAGTGCCAGAGGTAAACAGTGCACCCAGTTCTTTTGTGTCTCACTAATCAATTTCCTAAGCTTATTCTTCAACACCCCATTGTGCCTCTCTACTAATCCTGCAGATTGGGGGTGATACGTACAGTGATTTTTCAACTATATCATGAAATAGCGACTAAGTTGTTGTATTGCTTGGTTTACAAAATGTGTACCATTGTCACTATAAATCTTTTCTGGTATGCCAAATCTAGGTATAATTTCTTTAACAAGGACCTTTGCAACAGTAGCTGCATCTGGATTTTTAGTTGGAAAAGCTTCCACCCATTTGGAAAACATATCCATAATGACAAGACAGTACTTTTTATTTTCGCATTTGTTCAGTTCTATAAAATCCATACAAATAGTATGAAATGGATACGGTGGTGTAGGGAAACTCCCTTGCTTAGGCTTCAATGCCCCTTGTGCATGATGCTTGTTACAAACATGGCATGCTGCACAAAAATTTTTTTTTGTATAATTAGTAAATCCATACATCGTAAACACTTGATTCACTAACTGTACCATCCCCCCTGTTGAGACATGGCTCTGCCCATGGCTCAACAAAGCTGCATATCTAAACAAGTTAAATGGTAGAATTGGTTTCTTTTCTTTGGAGATGTACAGTCCCTTCTCAAGGATTGCTTCTCGTTTTATCCACTTTTGTTTTTCGACATTTGTAGTAAGTGTCTGCATTGTTTTTAACATTTCTAAATCTAAAATCTCAGAGGGTAGTAATTCCTCGCTCAAAAGAAAAACTTCTGAAGCTGAAGCTGCCTGTTTTGCAGCTGTATCAGCCCTCGCATTACCTTTTGAAATTCTATCCTGTTGCTTGGTATGAGCTAAGCATTTGCAAATAGCTACTTTTGAGGTAACTGAATAGAGTCTAACAAATCTAAAATAAATTGCGCATGATTAATTGGTTTACCAGTAGATGTTATCATTCCTCTATTTTTCCACTGCTGTGCAAAAAACATGTACAGTAGAAAAAGCATACTGGCTATCAGTAAAAATATTCACTTTCTTACCTTCTGCTAAGGTACATGCCCTTGTCAAGGCAATCAATTCTGCTGCTTGTGCAGGTAAGTTGTGTGGTAAAAACCTAACTTCTAAAATCTCGGTATCAGAAACTACTGCATACTCCACTAGATTCTGTCCTGTAGGACCCCTCCTGCATGAGCCGTCCACATAGTATGTCACCTCGGCATCATCCAAAGGAACATCTGTAAGGTCTTGTCTAGATAGTGTCTTTTGCTCAATCTCCTGCAGGCAGCAGTGTGGTTTGCCATCTGCAGGGGTTGGGAGCAAGGTTGATGGATTCAAAGTTGTGCATCATTCAATTGGCATATGAGGTTGGCTCAACAGTATAGTCATACAGGAAAGATGTCTAGCAGGAGAAAGATATGCTACTTTTTCTTGCAGTAAAATGATTGCAACTGCATGAGGCACTCTCAATGTGAGAGGGTGAAACAACACTACTGAGGCTGAAGCCTGCACTGCCATTGCAGCTGCAACTACTGCTTGTACACAGTGGGGCAAGGATCGCTCCACTGGGTCTAACTGGGATGAATAGTAAGCTATGGGGCGTTGTCTGTCCCCATGCTGCTGTGTCAACACTGATGTCATATAACTTTGCTTACAGTCTACAGTTTGAAAAAATCGCTTATGATAGTTTGGTAATCCTAAAACTAAGGAAGATGCTATCAGTTGTTTTAGCTTGCGGAAAGCTGCTTCTGCTTCTGGTGTCCACTGTAATAAATCCTGTGCTGCCATCGGCTTTTTGAATATCAAATTAGTCAATGGAGCAGATTCCAAAGCATAATTTGGTATCCAACTCTGACAAAAGTTAGTAGCTCCCAGGAAGGACATCATTTCCTTCTTGGTAGTTGGTCTAGGTGCTTGTAATATTGCTGTTTTTCTGTCTTCATCTAATATTCTGCCTTCTTTGGATATTACATATCCCAGGTATTTAACTTGTTTTCTCCAAAGTTGCAGTTTGTTTTTGTTTACCTTGTGTCCTTGAGTAGCTAAAAATTGTAATAATGCTATGGTATCCTCTCTGCATTCTTGCTGGGTGGGGGCTGCCAGCAGAATGTCGTCTACATAAAGTAAAATCTGACTACCTTTCAGTGGGATAAATCCCCAGGTTACTTGCCATTTCTTGTGCAAATATCATTGGACTTTTACAATATCCCTGTGGTAATTTCGTATATGTATACCGTTTCCCCTGAAATGTAAATGCAAACCAATGTTGGCTGTCAGGGTGTATCGATATTGAGAAAACTGCATTGCTAATATCTATCACAGAAAAATACTTCTGCTGAGGTTTCAAATCATTCAATAAGGTGTGTGGATCTGGCACCGTCGGTGCCCTGGGTATAACTGCGTCATTTACAGCCAGTAGATCTTGGACCATACATCATTCCCCATTTGCTTTCCTAACAGGAAATAAGGGTGTATTACATGGTGAATCGGGAGATTCTATTAAGACTCCTTCCTTACGTAAGGTTGCTATTATAGGTTTGATCCCTATCTCTGCATCCTTTCCTCAAGGGATACTGTCTTTTCTGAGGTCTAAATGCTGATTTTGGCGTAATAGTAACTGGTCCTGCTGTACGAATAAGTCCTACATCTGATTTCCCTGTTGACCAGAGAGTGTCTGGTATGTCTCCTAAGGCTTTTTCCTCTTCTTCCAGTAAGAGTAATACTCAGCTATCCTCACTGGCCTGTGAGTGCACAGCTGGGTGTGTCTGTGTTATCCAATTCAATTTCTGCTTCTGTACACCTTGTTCAAAGAGTTCTAACTCTGTCTGGTTTTCCCACCTCGTGACTTTTTCTCCTAAGTTTGCCCACTTCAAATTTCTATTTTTAGTTAAGCTCACATGTGGCAATCGATTAGATTTGTAAAGTGCTAAAAATTCCTGGGGCAATGAACAGCTTATTACACTGTTTCCTTCTGTGTCCCAGTACAAATTTTGTAATACTAGCCTGTTCGCATGGTTTTTAAACAACTCTTGCTCATATTCTTTACAAGGTCCTGATCTGTTACAGTAATATAGAGTACAATGCAACAAATGCTGTTTGTCAGTGTCAAGGGAGGGGGATTTACTGATGGCTACGTTCATCAGTTCTTCGGTTACTACCCCTGGACCAGCCGTAACCAAGTCCTGGCTGTACCAATAATATGTCTCACCCTCCGGTCACACTACAAAAGTATCCATTTGTCGCTGTGCTTCCATACCCTGCATGGTTGGGACTATGGCTATGCCAAATATCTGAATTAATTCTCTGCCCAAGAGATTTACTGGGCATTTTGCAGAAACAACAATTTTGCTTTTCTGGGTCATTCCTGAAACGGGGTCAGTTATTGCTATGTCATGGGAGAGTGGCTCCCGATACAGCTGTCCATTAGCTGCTTTTACTAGTATGTAATCTGGTGATTCTGAATCTTCCAGTAATTTGGAAGGATGTACCAGGGTCTGTGAAGCCCCTGAGTCACACAAAAATTTGACTTCCCTCCCTTCTACCAGAAGCGTAACTTCCGGTTTTGTGTCTGCTAAGTAGAGCTCTAGGCTCAATAATGCTAAACCCAAAATTTCATTTTCTTCATCATCTACGAATTCATGTACATCCTCTACCCCTTCTGTCACATCCTCTACCCTTGCTACGACACTCGCATTTGTCTTTTCCTGTTTGTTCTTATCCAGTGATTCCTGACTATCATATAGTCATTCCTCACCCTCCTTATCTTCCGTAGTTACCTTTTTATTTAGCTTGCAATCCCTTGCCAAATGTCCTTTTTTCCCGCATTTAAAACATTCACCCCTTTTCTTTCTTTCTTCAAAATCTTCTGATCATTTATCAGAATGTTTGTTTCCCTGGGCATTTTTCTTACACTTTTTCCCGGTTTGTACTACAAAGACCTCTGACCCATCTTTTACTGCAAATACTTGAGCTTTCTTTTTCTTTTTGCTATTAAAATGCCTTTCAGCATGTCTTGCATATTCAAGTAATGACTGTAATCTACTTGTACGATGATCTACCATGTGCTTTGTAATAAAGCTGCTAATGGGAGTAATACTACCTTTTAAGAATGCGTTCTTTAGCTGCTGCTCATATGGGGAATCATGTGTTTGATTTTCAGGTATCTGCATTCCGCTTCTCAAGTACATTTCCAAAAGGCATAAACATGAATATTGCTGTGCTAGCAATTATTAGGTCAGAGGGCATCTTGCAAGTTTCAGAAAGCACACTGCAGTTTCAAAAAGCATCTTTTTCAGTTCTCATATGAAACTCAATTTATATATAAAACAGTGCATATAAAATAGAATGAAAAACGTGTTAACTCTTTTAACTACTAATTAGCATTAAGCATACACACATTAATACATATTTTTCTGACAATAACCAAAGTTGATGGGAGGATGGTGAATCAAATATTCAAGTTACTACTTATACCTGTTGTGATTTGAGATATGACATCCAATATAAAGTAAGTAAATGTAATGTAGAAATTCTCTGTACTCTTATAGGATACTACTGATGAAGCTAGCCCATATTCATGAAGGAGATCAGCTGATGACAGACAAAACTAACTCAAGAGTACTGGCCATGTTATTCTGCTAGACATAATGAAATTGATGGAAAATATGCATGCTTCTCCACAATGCTAAAAACACGTAACCCACCTTGGATTTAAGGGTGATTTTATTCCAGTGCATATTGTGAAGACGCCATTGCGTGTGTTTATATGGACATTGTGAGGTCAGTAGAAAAATCCAGCATGCGCTATTACTAATGGATTATACCACAACATTTCCAGAGGCAATGATTTTACGCAAGCTTATTGTTAAGGTCATTGTCAAAGAATCTGTACTGTTTATTTTCAAAGTTGGTATGCCTAAAGAAATGGTTACTAACCAATGAAATCCCTTTACTTTAAGTGCATTACATCAGCTATACCAGTGCTTTAAAGTCAAACTATTAAAGACCTGAATCAACCAACCACAGATTTATTGATGTTTTAGTGGAGAGATTTAATAAAACACAGAAATCCATGCAAAGGACAGTTGCTGGCACAGATGGGAAAAAATGTGGCCAGTTTGTTACCATGTTATCTTTTTGCTATAATAAATATGCCACAAGTTTCAAATATATTTACCCAATATGAAGTTTTGCACAACAGGCATCGTATAAGACTGACACTGCTTGACATTGTTAAGTAAAGATGGAAACAAAAGAAAACATAATTTAAAAGTTTGATAGGCTAATAATTTATGTAGGCTAGACTAAAGAGGGTCATGGCCATAGGAAAGGAGAGCAAGTAGTCGCCCAAGAAAATGTAACAATGAGTTTATACTATGAAAAAGATAAATTAATCCAGGTGATCAAGTATTAGTGTTAATGCCCTGCATAGGAAACAAAATTCTAGCAAAGTGGCAAGGGCTATTTGAGGTGACTCAAATAATAAATAAAGTGAACTACAATGTTAGACAACAGAGGGGATCTGCCACATTGATGTACAAACATCAGAGAAAGAACGTGAAAATCCTGTAGTTGGTTAGCAATTTGAAATTCATAAAAGAGAGACCAGATATTCTCTACCTGAAATACAACTACAGAACTCCTTGTCAAATATTCAAGATAATTAAGTAAGAGTTAAAAGTAAAAGAATCACAGTAACAATGGAAATTCTGCATACTCTTATAAATTCTGAGAAATCAAACTGACCATAGAAGAAGCCAATTCTTTGTGATATGTTATAAGAAGAGGGGAGACAAGAGTACAACTAGGGAAAATAAAGGCCATAAAAATGGCAAATACCACACCCCCATGAAAAGACAGGTGAAGTATTTTCTTGATATATATAATATATATATATATATATATATATATATATATATATATATATATATATATATATATGGGTCTACCTGATTTAACAGAAAGCTTCAAACGCCGACAACGAGCACACCGACACCGGAAGATTGACAACGGAGAAGACCGACTGTTGAAAATCCCGACACTGAGAACACTGACATGCTAAGGTAAGTGTGCGGTAGGGACGGACATTAGGGTCAGGGTGCAGGTAAGGTAAGTGTGTGATAGGGACGCACGTTAGGGTCAAGGTGCGGGTCAGGTAAGTGTGCGATAGTGACGGACTTTAGGTTTAGGGGCGGGTTAAGAAATTAAGAAAAATACACCCTATTTTATGTAAACTAGCAAAACTTCCACACAATCCTGAGTACCTGCTACTATACGGTGACATTCACCCAAACCCAGGGCCTGGTAATACATTCCCTGACTCCCATTCTTCCCATACCACCTCTTCTTCTTCAAACTCTCTTCTCATTGCTCACCTCAATATTCGTAGTTTAAATAACAAAATTACCCAACTTCATGCCCTACTAGACTTACATTCCTTTGACATCCTATGTCTCACAGAAACCTGGCTCAAACCAGTTACTAAAGACAATGATATCATCCCTCCAAGTTACAACATCCTTAGAATTGACCGTCCTAACAAAAAGGGTGGAGGGTAGCGATATTGTTTATATCTGAACTACAGGTAACCTCACTAAACACTCAACCTCACTCACCTAGCAATGCTGAAATCTTAATATCTAAGCTCAAAATCATTGCTAATAAATTTATATACATAATTTCCTCTTACATCCCCCCAGGCAACAACATAAGTACTCTTGAAAATGTCCTTAACTGGCTTTCTACATCATTCCCACAAGAAACCATTCTCCTTGGAGACTTTAATATTGACTGGAAGTGTTGTATTTCTGACAAACCTACATCTCACATTAATCTCTATGGCTTCTATCAAACTATCACCGATCCTTCCAGAACCCATAAACCCAGCAACAAACAAACTACCTTAGACTGGATACTAGTCAACAATAACCCCCAATCTTACAAAATAGGCATACTTCCTGATGATATTAGTGACCACTCTATTACCTTTATAACTAGACAAAAGATCATCATTCCCACTCAACTAAACTTTAGAACCACCCGGATCAAAAAGAACCTGAACCTAGGTAACTGTCAAGCAGAGTTAAAGGCCTACAATTGGTCACCCCCAAAATATCTACCTCTCAATGAAGCCGTCTCTTTTTTAACAATACAGTCCTAAAAATCCTTGAGCACCATGCTCCCTCTCATACTATTAAAATTAGGAACAAACCTGCTCCCTGGCTCTTAAATGAAACAAGGCAAAAAACGAGACTGAGAAATAAAACCTGGAATATATGGAGAAGTACTAAAGACCCTATTGATCATTTAAACTTTAGACAGCTCAGGAATGCCACTAAAAAAATCAATATTCCTCGATAAAAAAACTATTACCTTAAATTCCAACAAACCCAATATCTAAACCCCCACAAATTCTGGTCTGGATTAAATAAAATACTCCATCCTGGACACGCCAAAACACTTACCCCTTCTAATGTGACTCATAATTCTCCCAACCAAATTGCTGATATTTTTAACAAATTTTTTTCAGAAACTGTTCAATCTTTAGCAAATACCTTACCACCTGTTACCACCACTGACTCATCCATGCCAACCACTGACTCATCCTTGCCAACCACCCTACCTCAAGTATTACAACTGCAGCCTGTCTCATCTATCATACACTCCCTACTTCTTAAGCTTAAGCCATGCACTCCATCAGCTGACCTCCTCCCAGCTGAATATCTTCAAATAGCAGCTGGAGTGCTTGCCTACCCTGTTTCCATCTGAATTAACAGAACCATTATAGAAAGTTCCATACCAACCCTCTGGAAAGTCTCATATATTATCCCACTGCATAAGGGTGGGAACTCAAATGAACTCTCAAACTTCTACCCCATAGCCCTACTTTCCCCCATAGCAAAAATTATGGAGAGATGTATTCACCATCAGCTACTTAATCATCTCCTCCAAAACCACCTGCTAGTTGACTGCTAGCATGGCTTTAGGCCTTTCCATAGTACTACAACTGCTCTACTATCCTTTTCTGACTGCATTAATAAAAATCGTAACAACAGCTTACTGTCCTCAGCCCTCTTTATTGACGTCTCAAAGGCATTTGATATGGTTAATCATCAATTATTGTTAAACTCACTCAAATCACTTTCACTAGATACCCAGACAGTTAATTGGTTCAAGTCCTATCTAGGAAATAGACAACAAGCAGTCCTCTGGGAAAATAAACTATCTACTCTTCTCCCTATAACTCTTGGAGTCCCACAAGGCTCTATTCTGGGACCCCTCCTCTTGACTATTTTCATAAATGATCTGAAAGTCTCCCTTCCACAAACCACCTGCATACAATATGCTGACGACTCGACATATGTTCAGCCTCCAAGCCTGCTGGACTTCATTCGAGTACCCAAGCAGTATTTACCTTAGTTGAAAACTGGTTCCATCAACGCTGTCTCTTCCTTAACCCCAAAAAAACTAAATTGGAACTATTCTCTCCCACTTAGAAGTCTCCTGCTATCAACTTCACAATTACATCTAATAATGGTACTGTAATAACACCAGATACAACCACCAAACATTTAGGTGTAACAATTGATCACACATCCAGCCTCACACAGACATACTAAACCAGCACTGGCAAAAAATACACATAAATACACAAAATCATACTTGGAGGCTCTAAATAAAAACCTGCAAAAGCATCACAGACCTCCAAAGCAGACACCCAAAAAACCTGCACCTCCCGTCACAAACCAGGCAACACATAAAACACAAAATCAGTGTACCGCACAATCACAGCCCTTAAGGTGAAATAACATACCTGACACACTAGTAATAGGTGACTCTATAGTCAGGCACACTGACATCCCACTCACTAGGCTGGACAAGGAACAGGTTACTGTTTGCTGTCTGTTGGGAGTCAGAATCCGCAACATAACACATGCACTCAGGTCATTCCAGAAAAAGTGCAAATATGACTCTGTCATTGTTCATGTTGGTGGAATGACCAGAGACGTACCTCCCTGGACTACATGAAAAGAGACATGGAAGAGCTCTCTGATTATGTAGCCCAGGTGAGTATGCCCCTGACCCTGAGTAGCATCCTGATCAATTTCAATAATTGGCTAAGTGTCTGGTATCATTCAAAGGGGATCCAGTGTCTGTCAGCCTGGGACGACATGCTCGACAGGCCTCATTGCTTCACAAGAGATGGCTTGCACCTGTCACCCCTAGGCTTTCGAATACTGGCCAAGGCTCTTGCTGCCCCCATAGTGCCTTTTTTAGGCAAGGCTCAAAAGTCAAACCCACCTCCGTAAACAGCACAAATAAAAAAATGAGGGTTATGCCACTCAATGCCAGGAGTTTATATCTCAAAATGCATGCGCTCAAAGCACTCCTCAGTATGGAGAACGTCGACATCTGTGCAGTAACTGAAACCTGGTTCAAGGCTCTACAGAGCACCCCAGCACTACTGGGCTACAACTCATACCACACATTTTGGCCATAGAACATTGACCGAAACACAAAAGGAGGGGGTGTATCCATATTCATCAAGGATACCATCACCTCCAGGTTAGTGGCTCAGCATGATACCTCCGAGATAATCCATGTGCAACTAACATCAGTCAAATCTGCAATGCAAATTGTGGCCTGCTACAGATCACCCTCCATGACCCAGGACCACCACTCCACCTTTCTGGAGACACTGGGAAACGTGAAGCTCCTACCGAACACCCTGATATTGGGTGATTTCAATTACCCTACCGTTAACTGGGAAAACTACTCAAGTACAAACTCCCAGGTCCAGCGCTTCCTGGAATTTATCAACTCAAATGCCCTGGATCAGCTGGTAAACTCCCCTACCAGAGGTGAAAACATATTGGACCTGGTCATCACCAACATGGGCGACAGATGTTCCACATCAGAGGACAACCCATCACTGGTTAGATCAGACCATAAACTAATCACTCTGGATGTCCACACCCAACCACCACCCCCAGCTAAGGAAACCACAGTAAAAAACTTTTCTAAAGCAAACTTCACCTTACTTAAAACAGAGGTGGTATGTTTCACGGCCCCCACGCTAAAGGATAACGCTACCCAAGATGCAGAAACTTTTCCATATGCACTCTATGAGCACCTACAAGGATGCATGGATCATGCCATCCCTAGCAAAACCAAGACTCACTCCCCTAAGAGAAGGAAACCAGTCTAGTGAACCCTTGCCATAAACAGGCTATACAACAGAAGGAGGAAACTAGTTCAGAAAAAAAGCAAATCCCAAGAAGAAAAGACATCCCTGAGCAGTATCAGTAAGAAACTAAGGTCCCTCATAAAATCCTCCAAGGCTAATTTCGAAAGAAAAATAGCCAAGGATTTGAAAGATAACCACAAAGACTTCTTTAGCTATGTCAAGAATCTAAGTGACAACTCACAGATATGCTCTGAGCTAGTGCAAAATAGCACAAAATATACTGAACCCACGGATATTGCCAACATCCTGGCAGATAGATTCAGTGCAAACTTCACCCCCTCTCACTCCCAAAAGGGCCCACAACAATACCAGAAAAGTGTAGTGTCCCAGAAATCTCAGATGCACAGGTGAAAACAGCCCTTTCAAAAGCCAAAAGCACATCATCAATGGGGCCAGATGGTGTCCCAGGCTGCATCCTGCATGAACTACAGAACAAACTAAACCCCCCCCCCACCTAAACACACTGTTCAACCTCAGCCTCTCCACAGGCTACGTGCCCATAGAATGGCGCATAGCAATGGTTATTCCACTCCACAAAGGAGGGGCCACAACTGACCCTGGTAACTATCGCTCCATAAGCCTGACTAGCCTGGTCTGCAAGGCTATGGAGCGTATCATCATGGAATTCATTAACAAAGACATTGGGAACCTCCAAACACTTGACCCAACCCAGTTTGGCTTTGTTAAGGGCAGATCATGCCTACTAAACCTGGTTTACATCTTCGAGACAGTCACCAAGGCCATAGATGAGGGGAAGGTAGTTCAAACAGCCTACGTTGACCTCGCCAAGGCTTTTGACACCATTCCCCACTCTGGAATTATAGAAAAACTCACCAGCCTGAACATAAACCCCTATGTCATGAGATGGGTTGCCAACTGGCTTACAGACAGAACTCACATGGTAAGAATAGCAGGCTCCAGGTCTGACTCTAAACCAGTCACAAGTGGTGTCCAACATGGCATATACTTCTCAGAAGTACAGGCAAACGCAGGAGGACTATGGCTAACCAAGTTCGCTGATGACTGCAAACTGGGAGCCATAATTGACTCACCGGCTGACACAGACATTCTCCAAAAGGGCCTTACTGAGATGGACACCTGGTGCCAAAGTCATGGTCTCAAGCTAAATGCCAAAAAATGCATAGTCATCCCGTTTGGGAAAAACAAAACACCCATGAAGAATTACAACATAGGTGGCAGCCCCCTTAATACAGAAGAGGTAATAAGAGATCTGGGGACACAGGTAGATAGTAATCTCTCCTTTGACAATCGTATTGCCAAAGTAGTTAGGAAATCCTTCTATGTAGCCCATCTAATTACTAAAGGGTTTGCATCTAGAAATAAAGAGCTTATAGTGCCCCTCTACTCGTCACTCATCAGACCCATCATAGAGTACAATGCCCCGTTTGGGATGTATCTCACAAGACACTTCCAACAGCTGGAAAGACCACAAAAGTACCTCACCAAGAGGATTACTGGTCTCAAACATATGTCCTATGCAGTCTGACTGGAAAAACTCCAGCTGTACTCAGTGGCATATCATTTACTAAGAGGTGATCTCTGCCTGACTTACAAAGCCATGTCCAACTCAGAATTGATGGACATGCTCCACCTAAAGAAATCCAAGTCACTGCAAGCCACTCACTCTAGTGAGCTAAACCTCACCACAACAATAAACAGAACATGCTGGAGGGATAGATTCCTGTCACCGAGACTCCCAATAATACTTTGGAACAAAATTCCTAACTAGATTAGGCAGAGCCCCTCACTAATACTCTTCAAGAAAAGCCTTGACGCGTGGATGGGTAACAGAAAATACACCCCTGGGATCACTTCATTGGCTCTTCTTAACAGAGGCTCAGTTAATTAATCAATGTGGCGGCAAAAGCTGACACACTCTGGCTAGGCTTATAAATGCCATCGGGCAGATAGCCTAGTACCTACCTATGAACCTATGAACCTATGAACCTATAATCCAAACTTCGACACACATATCAACCTAACCATTAAATCAGTTAATAAAAAATTTGGTTTCCTTTACGGACTTAAGCCCTATCTCACACCTCTAGCTAGGACCACCCTTCTCTATGCATCCCCAATCTGTACCAACTTATCCAAAAATAATCTTCATAAGTTAGAAACAGCCTATAATAACATAGCTAGATTTGCCACTGGTGCCCCTTTTCGAACCCACCACTGCCAAAATCTTAAATCGCTAGGATGGCTGGAATTACAAAGCCAGATTATTTTCCAGCAACTTACTACTCTACACAAGATCTTACACCATCCCACAGATACACCCATACTGTCTACTCTTATCTGCCCATATAAAAATATAACAACCCTTCGATCAGCTAATAAGGTACTAGTAGCTACCCTAAAGTCCAGCAACAAATCTAAAGATAGCTTGTTCTCAAACTCTATTGGTAACTCTTGGAACACCCTTCCAACTGAACTAACAGCCCTTTCTTCTACCCCACTATTCAAGAAGCAATTAAGAACCCTCCTTAAAGCCCAATGGCTTTGCCCATTCATAAATCCTGACTGACACTTTCTCCCCTAGCAGGACCATTCTTTCCTATCTATCATTAACATGCTATTTCAGGTGCTCTAATTCTGTCTTAATTCCTACTGTAGTAGCTCATGTCCTAAGGTTTGGTAAACTTTATAAACAATGCTACTCTCAAAAAAAATGTTTTATTAGTCCTTTTACTCAAAATTTTTAACTTATTTAGTTGGGTATGTTGGTATATTACTGTAACAGTACTATATAAATGTTCCTGCATTTGAAATGTTTTACCTGTCTGACATTATCTGTATTGTATATGGTCAAGATTTTTGTCTTGTAAATTGTCTTAATGTGGAGCTTTTCTCCCCGGGCCTCCACTGAAAATGGACATACATCCAGTTGGACTATCCCGGTCAACAAATGTAAAATAAATTAAAAATAATAAAAATGCTTAGGGATATGGATGCAGAACAGTCTGACATCCATGACTGCCTCCACCACACTGGGGACACCTTGGATTGGTTCACTGATACAGTGGATGGATGGTGGGCTGAGACAGTGTCTGTCTTGGACTGCACATTGTCTGTGCTGGAATGTGTGGTTGGAGTAGGGTGCCAGACCTGTGGAAATAGGTCAGCAACACCATCTGCTGAGAGTCCATGGGACCATGCACAGTTATGCTCACATAGTGGCTGTACATCCAGTGCTACAGAGGGGAGTATGTTGTCCACACCATGATGTGGCAGGCCATGGGCTCGTGTTCCTTGGTGGTCACATGAGGGACACAGACCCAGCAGACAGCAGTCACCATCAGATACTAGCACCATGTCTGACCTTGGGCATGGTGGTTCCAGTGCAACCCCTGGCAGAGCCAGTTCCCATGTTTGGGGGCAGAAATGGTGAACTGTCAACTCTACCATGTATGGTCCAAAGCCGTCCAACATATGTGTAGGGCTAGCACTGAGCTTGACTGTGTACATACAAACACTCACACACCACTGTCACATGCATGACACCTACAGACACACATGGCACCTCTCCATAGTCCATCTAACACACTCCCCTTCCTGACACACACATGCTGTCAACCATTTGGGCCAGCCTAGACCTCCAGCACTCCCACACAACACCCTGTGCATGTGATGATACCTGTGCCACATCCCTGTCATCCTTCCCATCGATGCAGGGATATGAAGCTATGTGTCTGATGCACAGAGTGACTATATTACTTGACATGTACTTGTGTAATGCACTATTGTTTTGTCCATGCCACTTGTAGTGGTCAACACCAGATACTGTATGCTGGCATGTGTCATAAGCATGCAACATACTTTTGTGTACCTTATGTTGTATGATGTTGTACTTGCAGTATTTTTACACAATGTCAGGTGTGTCACATACCTGTGTATGTCTCTGTTCCAAGAGTCTCAGGGAAGAACCTATGGACACATGGTGGCAATAAAGCAGCACAGGATGGCATGGCAGCACAGTGAAAATATGACTTCAGCAAGGTACAGTAGTATACATGCATGGCTCCATAGGTTCACACAGCATCTGCCTGCTTCCCTCCTGGACTGGGACAATATGTGCTGATCCTATACTAAGGAGTATAAAGATGTCTCTGATTGTGATGGCGGTATAGCCATTATGCTAGTCAAGTTCATATGCCCTATGGCTCTGTAACATGATGTTAAATGATGCAACAGTCTCCCACACAAACATGGCCACATTCAGGCTAGCACCACTTCCACTCACTGCATACAGTACATGCCAAGGGACATACGTAGTGCAAGTTGGCTGTATGTAGACTAGCACACTTACCTATGTACTGGTGCACACTACAGATCATAGTACCCGATGCACGCAGCATACTTCATGTCTGCAAGTACCATCAGCATAGGACATATAATGCTTGTTGATATCAGCAAGACTTAGTCATTTGGTGGGCCCATCACCCATTAAAAATAAATGAATGGAAAACCCTACTGATTTCTATGTTACAAAGGTTATCATACATATGTCGTATGGATGGACACACACACACACACACACACACACACACATACACACTAAGATGAGGAGTGTGAGATTAGAACCCCTACCTATCTAGGCTTATAGCCCATAGATCACAGTACTTATCACATGCACTATGGCTTATGTCTGATACTACATTGTCAGCTGGTAGTCTAAAGGTGACTGACATCATCAGGCCTTGTAGAAGAGGGCAGCTTGGCAGCCAGCAGCAAGTTATGGGCCCAAAAAGTGCATTACCATTACAGCTGGATAACCCAAGCAAGTTGTCTATTGTTTTGTAGAAGTACACACACACCAAGTGGGCTGCAGTGAAATTAAAACCCCTACCTCTCTAGGCTTATACACTATACACTACAGCACTTACTGCATGCACCATAGCTTACAGCTGATGCTGTACTCTCAGCTGGTAATCTTAAGGTGGCTGACATCATTAGGCCTTGTAGAAGAGAGCTGTTTGGAAGTCAGCAGCAATTTATGGGCCCAAAAGTGCATATCCATTGCAGCTGGATAACCCAAGAGAGCTGTCAGTTGTTTTGTAGGGGTATATGCACACATACACAGACATGCACCAAGTGGGGTGGAGTGAGATTAGAACCCCTGCCTCTCTAGGCTTGTACACTATAGATCACAGTACTTATCACATGCACCACAGGTTACAGCCATTGTATATGTGATTACAGGCACAGAAGTTGTGCATTACACAAACTAGGCTTGTGTTGAACAGCATTTGCGGCCTGCAGGGTGATATTGCTACATGCTGTTATCGGCATCTAGTATCCTAGCAGTGAGATAACTGTTGCTATTCTAGGTATGTGTGTACAGTTACCAGTATGGCCATATGTCTGCTTGCAGTTAGATAGGCAAAACTGTGGGCAGGGACAACTATTTCTGCATATAACAGGGATGTGTATATATATATATATATATAGATATATATATATATATATATATATATATATATATATATGTAGCTGTGTGTGTGTATGATATGTATATGTGTTATGTAGATACATGGGGAGTCTGTGTATCATTTTAATATACATAGCTGTATATATATATATATATATATATATATATATATATATATATATATATAGATATATATCAGTACATATCTATGACATTATATACCGACAGATATACTATGCATGTAAGAGGGAGAAGCTGACAGGCAGATATGTATACGTATATGTCTGTATGTATAGACAGTAAAAAATGAGCACAGTTATGGTGTGCCTTCATTGAAATGACCTGTTATGTATAAATAAGTGTACAAGCATGCCCAGTGGGACTGTCAGTGCTTATAATGTGATGCCAGGCCACACCTACCTGCACTCCAGTCCAGGATTTTGTATGTTACAGACATTGATATCCGCACTTGTTTTTGCAGTACTGCACTTTAATCAAACTGCCCACGGCATTCCCCAGCTGTTTTCTGTAGTTAATATGTGACTGAGGTTGGTAATGTTACACCACAACAGACTAAGTCTGCATACCTTTCAACTCTCCTGATTTTCACATAATGTCCATAGTTTTGGCTCATATATTTGGTCTGTTCCTCATACATTTTTAGTCACCTAGTGAATTATTGAATGTTGATGTCAATACATTTACTAACTACAGACAGACATTTGTGTTTCAGACTTTATATCCTTCAAATATATGTAATAATCTAACACATTTAATTCTAGCAACTGTCTAGGTTTATGTGACCAATTTTTCAATCTGTCCCTATGTTTGGATCTTTATCCCCCCAATCTTTCTGGCTTTCTCCAGATTTCTTGCACTAAGAGGTTAAGAAATATGAAATTCTGTGCAAACGCCAACATAATACTACCTCATATGCAAAAGACATGAATAAAACCAGATTAGAACCATGAACATCATCACCAATGCTAGCTTCCCTAGTCCACTGAGCCTCACAGGTCGCTAGAGAGAGAGGAGTCATTCATCACACAATGAACATCATACATATGTACAATGTTATCCTGTGTAAAGAGAGACCTAAAATGTGTGAGTGATATCTATGTTACAGTCCTAAGATTGCCTGGTCCACTGATATACCATAGTTGACTTTCTGTTAATGTGGTTATAAGGGTACACTGCTGTTTTGAGGGTGGGGAAAAACAGCACTTGTTCAGCTTGGATATACAGTAGTACAAATATCATGTGTGCCCACTATTTAACATCTCCATTGCCTGATGTCATGCATATTCCAACAATGAGACCTAGTGAATTTTGAAGAACACGTACTATTGGAATGGGTATCTGTATTCCCAAGTAGATGTTACATCTGATCACATCACCCACTATATTTCCTTGCAAAACAGCAACAGATCCATACATATGATACCTTATTATAGTAATCCTTACAATTAGTGTGTAGGCTAGAGACTTACCTTACGAACACAGCAGTTGACAGAATTGTAGTGTAGGGCTAACTCTGTGTGATGCAAGCAGTACACAGTCAATACATGGATAGGTACAGGTTGTGTGAGTTGCCTGATGTCAGATATTTTAATATATGTATGTGCTTAAGAATGAGGTGTTGGTCCCTAGGGCCTTAGGTCATCAGTGAATGTGCTATGCATTGTCTCTTAGCAAAAGCCAGAGCATACTGGGTACACCTATGTCTGCATACAGGGACATTATCAAGAGGCTCCTTCTCTGAGTCCTCCTGTGAGTGTGGCTGTGGTGACCTAGGCATTGCTGGGGGGCTGTGTATTCCCTTTGCTGACCCTGCTGCAGCTGCTTCCGCAGGATCATTTTTTTTAGCATGGCTCAAACTGTGAACATATGTCCACATGTGGTTGGAGAGTACTGCAGGGGTCCACCAGATATATTGAGGCACTGGAACCATGACTTCAGCAACCTGAACGCATACTCTATGATGTCCCTAGTTTGTGTGTGTGCCTCATTATGGCATTTTTTGGTGAGTGCATGTGCATTTCTTTTTTTTTTTCTTTGCTCAAAAGGATTTTACTTAGTGTGTGCATTTCTGATGAGTGTCATCATCCATGGTTCCAGTTAGTAGCCAGCATCCCCCAGTAGATGGCCATGTGGGATAGCCCGTCTAGCAAATATCTGGTACAGCTGTGATGCATGCCAGATATGGGAGTCATGATATCTGCCAGGGTTGCCAGCACATACATTCATGATAATGCTCTGGGCATTGCACATAACCTGGCAGTTGATGGAGTGGTACACCTTGCAGTTGACATATATTCTACCGTCCTTTCCAGGTGGTGCCCTGATGTGTACATGAGTGCAATCTATGGCACCCAGTACCTCAGGCTAGTGTGCTATATGGCAGATGTTTTGAATATTGCCTGCTCTTGCCTCAGGGGTGAGGGGGAAATAAATGTGCTCACTGGCATGTGGCAACATGGCATTCAGGAACTGGTGGAGTATCCTGGATGCTGTTGCCTGTGAGACCCCCATCATGTCCTCAGTTGGTCTTTGGAAGGTATCTGTGGCTATTATCCTAAGGACTACAGATACCTTTGTTTTCACTGGGATGGATTCTCCTCTGTTGACTCTTGGTCTCAGTTGAGGGTGGCAGAGCTCAGTGAGTTCTTGTAGTATGTCCCTGTCTGCCCTGTAGTGGTCTACAATCAACAGCTCATGTAGCTCCTAGAAGGTTACCCTGGAAATAAACACTCTTCTCCTTCTCTGCCTAGGCCTATTGTCAACAGCAGCAGCAGCATTGCCTTCAGCATCTAGCACATACAGCTGTAGCAGACCTGCAGCAGACCCTGCATTCTTTCAGTTAAAATTCCCAAGTCTGTACTCTGGTGGTGCAGAGTGTGGGGGAAAATCGGATTGTAGGGTGTATGTATACTTTATTGTGCTATTCTATAGGTGCTGCCTGCATGATTGGCTAGCTATGATGCATTGCACCTGCCTAGTATATCATTAACTTCATTTAATGGCCCTAGTTTAAGTTAAACAAGGATCAATAGTAATTAATATATCTCTGACCTTTTAGATACTCTCAGCAAGAGGCATGCCATGCAAACATGCAGAAACACATGCCCCATAGGTAAACAAAGCTTAGTAGTCAGTGGACACATCCCCCCAACTTCCATGCTCAGCACAGTGGGTGCCACACAAACATGCAAAAACACATGCCCTGTAGCTAAACATAGCTTAGAAATCAGTGCACACACCTCCCAGACTTGCACACTCAGCATGGTGCCACACCGTGCAAACAGGCCCAGATGTGCTCCAGTCAGCTCCAAAGTTAGTAGGCACACCCTCTCCTGATGTCAGTTACCTCCTCTGTGGACACCAACATGGATCTCTGCCTACAAAGAAGGGATCTGCAGACATGATTACCCCATTGTGGTATTCAGTAACTCCACTTCATTTGCATAGGATTCCATGCTCACACACTGGATACTACATGCTTCCAAGCCCTGCCACATTAGCAACAGCACAAATGCACACCATTGTAAATACTGCACACAGTGTCCTGTAATATATTTCTTTCTCATTATATTAATTTTGAGTTTTTCCACATTTGTATTTATTTTTTTTATATATAAGGCATTTTTGCACACCACAGTGCACAGCGCAAAGATGCCCAGATTATTAAAAATATTTATCTTAATATATTTAATATGACTTTTGGGAGACACAAAGAATAGTTTCTCTCATATCTGTGTGTGCTATGCCATTTCTGTCCATCTATCTGCATTTTTACAGCACCTTTTGTCTTTTCACAGTCCTGTACACAGAATTTTTCCATGTACACTACTGACATGGGTTCTGCAGGGCTGTCTATCTGCTTGCTGGATCATTCTACCTGTCTCATTTGCATGAGAGTCACCTGCTTATGAAGTGATTTGCATGCCATGGAAGTTCCCATGATGGTACATGTATGCACGCCTCCCAGCTGTGCTTACTAGATTGCAAACCTACTTACTTTTATGTAAGCAGTGTGGCACAATGCCTACATGGTAAAAAGGACCATATAGGCTTTATTAAATTTCCCCCATTGTAAAAATCATGAGTAGATTAGTAGGTGGAGATGAACATTCTCACTTCTCAGATTTTTCATTTGGTTAATTTATAAACATAATAAAATAACAAAATAAGAAGTAAACACCAACAAAAGCAGTACATGGCTTTATTTTCAATTTACTAATTTGTATCAGTGCTGAAGGCTCCAAGCCCGACTGCTAACACATTTCTTGTAAAGGTTTTCTTTTATTGTTATTTAAAAATTAAGGTATGGTTTGAAATAAACATTTGGGTATTTCACCACATTGTATATACTGTTCTCTTTTTTTGTTTGACAAGGTCTAGCATAATTAATAATATGAGAATCGACCATCATGCATTTTTGTTATAGTCTTTGCCAGCACAGTTTACATCCATACCTGCATCTGTATCTATGTAGGTGTGTGTGTGTGTGTGTGTGTGTGTGTGTGTGTGTGTGTGTGTGTGTGTGTGTGTGTGTGTGTGTGTGTGTGTGTGTGTGTGTGTGTGTGTGTGTGTGTGTGTGTGTGTGTGTGTGTGTGTGTGTGTGTGTGTGTGCATGTGTGTGTATGTGTACGTGCGTCTACATAAGCATGCATGTGTTATCTCTCTGTCTGTCAGTGTTTGCAACCTGTAAACTTGCACCATTTATGTAATATTCTCTCCTATCATCTTACATGTGACTCATCTGGTAAGCAAACCAAGCTTGTTACAATGTGAAGCTAGAGGTGAAATAACCTATAGTTTATTGGATTTTGTCTGTTTAAACAAAAGTGTATCATTCTTTATCACTCTGGACAAATAATTGAAGGATTTTGAGAAAAGGAACTGAAAATTTCTTTGCTAAGTTGCTAAAAACTTGGAACCTGACTGCAAGGTTTGAATCTTTCCTGAGAAGAGGTGCTGGCATAATGGTTAAGGTCTTATCTCACAAATACAAGGTGCAAAGTTTGACTCTAATCTCTGGTTATTCAGTAGGCTTGTATTAGTCTGAGAACGGATACCCTAGAATTTATCTATGAACAAGGTTCTGATGATTTTCCAAGTTCTGTCAATTCCTCTCAAAATGAACAACATCAACATTCTTTTCCAATCATTTGATTAAACAAAGAAGCAAAGTATAGACACTGTAGTTTAAATGCTAATGAGAAAAAATAAGAAACTTAAACTTTTATTTTCAAGGACAATAAAAGCTGTTTTTTTTCCAGTTGTGTACCCTGTTTGATTCTGAGTTTGTTCCTAAAGGCCTATTTTGAGTCTAAAAATAAAACTCATGTAACATGGTTTAGCTAAGGAAAAGAAGATTTATGGATCCATATTATATAGTCAGTCTTTAAAGATGTGCTTCTCTATGACTTCTTCCAATCAGATATGTAAAATTCTAGTCACAGCCAGCCTCATAAATCATGGAAGACAGTGGCTTGGGTTCAATAAACTCCATGCAGGAATAGTGCTATTCCTGCACGGAGTGAACCATGTCCGTTTCCGCATAGCCTTAGCAGTGCACCTTGCATATTCATGAAGGCGTGCTACTGCTACGGCTAAGCGGACATGAACACTACTGAGTGCAGGGGCCACGTTTTAGTAGTGCCCACACATCCAACATGCCCCCTGTGGACTCTGAAAGCAGCTATTTAATAGGAAGTGATGCAGGGGGTGTGTGACAGGTACTGTCACACACCCACTGCATTGTCAAAGTGCCGTACGGGACTTTATAAGTGCTTTTAGTGTCCGTGGACACTGAAGGCAGCTATTTAGATATGAAGCAATGCTGGGGGTGTGTGACAGATACTGTCACACACCCCCTGCAATGCAAACATGCAGTATGGCACCTTTAATATGTCCTAACCTCTCACAGCAAAAAACTGGCCAAAGCCTATAATAATGGGGGACAAGTAAGGACAGATCATAAATATTGCCCTTACAAACTTAGAAAGTTGATAGAAGAGCAGGCTTTCTATTAATATAACAACATATAGGGAAGGATTAGAAGTCTGAAACTCAAATGTATGCCATTATGTAGTGACGTCAATCCTGATATGCTCCATACAGACTTAGACAGTTGATAGAATGACAAGTAGTACATTACTACTGATACATGTAATTAAAGTGCATTTATTAATTTTTTTTTTGTTCTAACTTAAGTTTATGCATAGCTGTGCGGATTTGCAAGTTTTTGTCCTCTGCTCAGCACTGCTTAAACATCTCATAGGAGCGAAATAAAAATTTATAACTAAAATCCTTATTGACACAATAGTGTATTGGTTTAAGTTCTGGCTTTGCATACAGGTGTTCATGGTTCAAGTACCAAGAGAGGCACTTTATTTCTACATGGGAAAACATTATTAAAAATATTTTTTTATATTAAATTATGTAGTAATTGATATTTGTTACCTAGAGTAGTGTAGCTGGTCGAAAATGGAAGTGTGACTGCATATAACATTTGAAATCACCCATGTATACACAAGTGTTCCATACAGTCTATACTGAAATACTATAATGAAGCACATAGGGGGATGTCATGCAACTTAAATCACATACAAATAATAATATGTCAGTAATGAATTAATCTACAATCCTGATATTACTTTAAAATGAAAACTGAGCAATGCTAAGCAGTGCTAAGCTCTGCTTAGCCAGTTTAAGCATTGCTCAGACGTAAATTCTAAGCAGCAGTTAGGTCTGCTAAGCGGATTTGTGCACTGTTAAGCAGTGCTCAGCATTTACCCATTTAAGCACTGTTCAACTCATCTTAGCGGACTTGCAGCTGCTTAGCTGAGCTTAGTATTTTTAAAATGGTCCAGTGACAGCAAAGGGTAGGAATATGGCCTTATTTAAACTGCACAGGTGGGAATACAGCCATAATCTGTTGTAGTCTTATCTCTGCAGGAACCATGTCTGGCAATGTAGAGAGAGTGAACTTTCGGGTGCAGTGCTGGGGCATTCAGGAGTCCAGGGTCATGGTTGGGCTCCTTGTAGAAAACCACGATGACAGACTGCTGGAGGGCCAGTACCAGGGCTCTCAGTACAAAATGAAGGCCTGGGATCTTATGGCACATGACTTCACCAGTGCCACAGGAATACCCCAAACTGGTCAGCAGGTACAGCATTACTATGCTGACCTAAAGTGGAGGAAGGAGGAGCTCTTGGCCCAGTGGATCTAAGATGCCCGGGCACAGAATGCTCCAATAGTTAGTAAGTATCTCATACATACTTGTACCTAATCTTAGCCTGAGTATGTGATAAACAGGTATGCATAATGTTTGTTTTCTCCCCCTACAGCTGCAGTGGAGTGGACTAGCAATGCCGAGGCCCATGCCAACAGACTGACAAGGCTGCACTGACAGGCTGGTGATTACAGATCTATCTTTCAGTATATACGATTTGGGGTGTTTCCTTATTTGGGGTGATGGTGGGGTGTGGACATCCAGAGTGATTAGTTAATGGTCTGATCTAACCAGTGACAGGTTGACCTCCGGTGTGGAACACCTGTCGCCCATGTTGGTGATGACCAGGTCCAATATGTTTTCACATCTGGTAGGGGAGTTGACCAGCTGATCCAGGGTGTTTGAGTTGATGAATTCCAGGAAGTGCTGGGCCTGGGAATTTGTATTCGAGTAGTTTTCCCAGTGAAGGGTAGGGTAATTGAAATCACCCAATATCAGGGTGTTCGGTAGGACCTTCATGCTTTCCAGTGTCTCCAGAAAGGCGGAGTGGTGGTCCTGGTTCATGGAGGGTGATCTAAAGCAGGCCACAATTTGCATTGCAGATTTGCCCGATGTTAGTTGCACATGGATGATCTCAGAGGTATCATGCTGCGCCACTAACCTGGAGGTGTAGGTATCCTTGATTAATATAGATACACCCCCTCCTTTTGTGTTTCGGTCCATGTTCTGTGGCCAAAACGTGTGGTATGAGTTGTAGCCTGGTAGTGCTGGGGTGCTCTATGGAGCCTTGAACCAGGTTTCAGTTACTGCACAGATGTCAACGTTCACCATACTGAGGAGTGCTTCGAGTGCATGCATTTTGAGATTTAAACTCATGGCATTGAGTAGCATAACCCTCAGTTTTTTTGTTAAGTGTGCTGTTTACGGAGGTGGGTTTGACTTTTGAGCCTTACCTAAAAAAGGCACTATGGGGGCAGTAAGAGCCTTGGCCAGTATTCGAAAGCCTAGGGGTGACAGGTGCAAGCCGTCTCTTGCGAAGCAACACGGCTTGTCGAGCATGTCATCCAAGGCTGACAGACACTGGATCCCCTTTGAATAACACCAGAAGCTTAGCCAACTGTTGAAATTGATAATTTTTTCTTTATACTGAGGAATCATTCTTAGTAAGGGCAGGATGCTACTCAGGGTCAGGGTCATACCAGCCTGGGCTGCATGATCAGAGAGCTCTTCCATGTCTCTTTTCATGTAGTCCAGGGAGGTACGTCTCAGGTCATTCATACCAACATGAACAATGACAGAGTCATATTTGTACTTGTTCTGGTGTGACCTGACTGCCTGTGTTATGTGGCAGATTCTGTCTCCCGACAGGCAGCTAACAGTAATCTTCTGCTTGTCCAGCCTAGTGAGTGGGACGTCAGTGTGCCTGACTATAGAGTCACCTATTGCTAGTGTGTCAGGTATGTTATTTCGCCTTAAGGGCTGTGATTGTGCGGCACACTGATTTTGTGTTTTATATGTTGTCTGGTTTGTGACGGGAAGTGCAGGTTGTTTGGGTGTCTGCTTTGGAGGTCTCTGATGCTTTTGCAGGTTTTTATTTAGAGCCTCCGAGTATGATTTTGTGTATTTATGTGTATTTTTTGCCAGTGCTGTTTTAGTAGGTCTGTGTGCGACTAGAGGTGTTGAGCAAGTGTTAACCTTCTCCTCTTGACTGTCTGTTCCAGTCTTGGGTGGAGACAGCTTAGCTTCCAGTTTGGCTGTATAATTGCATCTCTCACATATGTTAGTGTTTTGTGGTAGGAGGAGAGGGTTGTCTGTGTACATGAGGCAGTTGTAACATTGCCTCAGGATACCCAGATTCAGCAGCTGGACTGGAGAGTGCACCTGAAGTTGCCCTTTGGTCATGCCTGAATAGTAGGGTGAGCTGCTTATTCACTTGGTTGGTGAGGGGTGAATAAAGAGCCTTGACCTGCTGGGCCTATGGGTCACCTACAGCTAGCTGTGGGTAATCCTGTCTGATGGGTGTGTGTAGAAACAGTTAAGGTGTACATAGCTGTCTGTATGCAAAGACATATATGCACAATACAGTTATATAGTCTGATGTGGGTTCCGACATGGGCTGTGATTCTCTAAGTGTAGGAGCATGCCCAGTATTACCTTCTATAGTGAGAGTGGGACTTCATTCCAGAGATAGTTGTACTACAGTCTGCAGTTTTGTGTGCTACAGCCATACCTCTCAACAGTAAACAGGAAGTTGCTAGGTGTACAGGGTTTGTTTTTGCAGACATTTTTTGGCATATCTGAAGTCTGACACTGGAATGTATTGTGTCATTACCTAGTGACAGACATCCTCAGATCATCACAGTTCTTTACCAAAGGAATATAAGATGTATGATGCACAGACCAATATTATGAGCCCAACTATAGACATTCTTGCCCAAAAAGGCCAGTTGAGAGGTGTGGCTACAGCCAGTTGCCTGATAAAGCTGTGTAAACAGTCCAGCAACTTGGTGATATACTGGCTGGGGATCTCCTGCTTGTGTGGTATTCTTGTTACGTGAAAAGTCATATCCTGGTCAATGCCTCTCAACTATACAGTTTTTGGTGTATTGTTGAGGTATTTGTCTAGAGGTTTCATCCAGTCTACATAAACTTGTGTTTTTATGGCAAGTCAGTTGCAAATAATGAAAGACTGATGTTACAAACTAATGAGAGACATTAGTGTTTCAGACTTCATAACCTTCAGACAATTCCTGCTACTGAAAACGCATTATTCTACCAACTTTCTCAGTTTGTAAGAGCAATATTTACAACACATGCCTATCATTGGGCCTTTGTCCCACTTTTACTTGTCCAGATGTCTTGCTGTCAGAGGTTGAGAGCTATGGGTGTGGGTACAGAGTGCATTGTACTGTGCAGAAATGTTCATTATATGTGTAGTATATTCCACATAGTAAACCAAAGTAAGGCAAAAAACAAGGTATTTAAAACCAAACAAGGAAGTAGAGAACTACCTCGCAGCGTGAAACAATAAAGCCTCGGAGGGAATTAATGCAGCAAAACACTTTTATTGAAGTATAAAAAACACCATTAACGTAGTAAAAATCCATTTTCGTTTCAACAACGTCGTCAGATGTGGGCTGAAGCATAACTCATCATGTTAAATACTCAAAAATAAATGACGTCATAAATTAATATTCCACATAGCACTATGTGACTTCCAGGTATGTCAGTAGCAGAGCAGTACAGAGTAATGTGGTGAACCACTGACAGACAGTTGTGTATAGGTTGATTGGTTGATATGACATTAGTAGGGTATTGACCCTGAAGACCTTATAACTCATGCATGCAGGAGTATAGCCCATGTAAAGACATGTCAGCAGACAGAGCCCCTGTCCAGCAGGGACACTGGTGGAATCACAGGACTGTATTTTGTGTTTCCCATGCACATATACAGGGAGCACATCACTAGGGGTATTGAGGCAGTTGGCTTGATGTGGACAGGGAGTGTATTCCACAGATTTGGGAGTGTGTGAGACACATATCTGTCACACCAACAAGCCATACTGAGATCACAAACCAGGTTGATGCTGCGCCTATGGGTTGATCGAGTGGGCCTTGACTTCCAGATGTGCAACAGTCCCATTAAGGTAAGGTCTGGATTGCTTTGTATGCCAGACAGGGGTCACCTCAGCAGAGTCCATATGGAGCAGGGTAGAGGGGAGAGTGCTGTTAGCCTATCTGTGATGGGCAGGTGTTTGGGGTTTGGGGTAAGGCCTTAGTGTTTGCAAGACCCTGGTGTGTGGAGTCTGCATGGTCTGTGGTGTGTATGTTTGTGGAGTTCTCATGTATTTTTGCCACTGAGGTATCCTTTGTTTGGGTTTTTGTTTTGTTGCGGAGCTCCACTTACATGGGTGTGTGTTGTGTATTTGCAGGTGATGTTTACTGACTCCATACAATACATGGCACCTATGTTACTGCACAATTTGTTCTCATGTGCACATTCTCCATTTGTCTGGCCAGTGGTTCCCCTTCCCCTTACGTGTGTCTCTTTGTCCTTCTGTAGTCCATTCACAGGCTTTGAACACAGTGGCTGCTATGTATTTGTAATTCTGATGGCAGCGGGGTAAATGCCATAACATCACACACAAGGTTGTGGACTACACACCTCTGAGTGTACCTATTTAGCAGGCTGTCCATCATTGCACCACTACATTTGCTTTGGTCCTCAGACAGTTTGTGTTGCTATATGTTATTATGAGGCGACATGTTGGCCTAGCTGTCAAACCATCATAGACTGATATCTGGACTGGCCCATATATGACAGTCAGACAAAGGCACACACATGGGAACTGGGTGTTAATACTGTTCTGCCAAACATAGACAGTTGAGAAACCAGTTTAGTATTTGTGTGTTTTCTCTTATGGGTATGACATCTGCTTCCCCACTGTCTGCCATTGATGTTTTGACAAAACCCTTTCTTGTTTGCAAATAGTTGGCAGCCAAATGCAATGGTAGGACAAGCAGAACCGATATACAAGGCATACTTGTGCTCCTTCTGTGACAACCTGTCATTCCAGGGGTATGGATGTTGGCCAGTGACATGTTGTCAGTGCTGCCACAGTAAGTTGGCAGCCTTTTATGACCTGGCAGTACAATGACCTTCAGGTATCTGCGGTAATGCTAAGCACCATACCTCCCGACTATTTAAAGCCAGACATTAAGTACTTTTTTGGCTTGTTTCTTGCTTGGTATTGCTAATTCCGCCTGAACACTCGGTTTCTAGTGTTTATTTGATATTAAAAAGCATATTTCAGCTGTTTATTATACTTACTGTTTGCACTTTTAAAATCATTTCTGTGAGCATTTAAACTGTTTTAACTGTTGTATGCTACACACTCAAGTGAGATAGCTGTTTTACTATGCTTTAAAGTGCTTATTTTGTTGTATTTAACTTCTTCAAAAAAAAATAGTAACCTATATCTAAACTTGTTTCCCATCTTTCTGAAGCTAGTTGAGTCAGTTTTCAGAGTTTGCTGAATCCAGGGCTGTATTGTAGTTTCTGTGTTGCCCATACCTTACTTGGATAGAAGGACGTTTCTCTGTTCACCAGTGAGAGAGGGGAGCTTTGAGCAGCCTGGAGGAATGGTTTTCAGTTCAGAATTTGTGGTTTATTGACTATTTTGGGCTAATTTCTATCCCTTTCATCTTTCTGCAATAAAAACTGCATTTGCATGGTTTTGTGCATCGCACAGCGCTGGTTAGCTAGGGTTAACTATCCCCGCCTCCATAAAGTCTGCTCTTCAATTTTTCCCTTATAACTAGTCAGTCTATCAGCCTAAGAACTCAGACCCACATCTTCTAGCCCAGCACTTGTTCCAAATCTGCTGTAACAGAAAGAACGTGCAAGGGAGGGAAACCTACTGCTCCCAATATGTAGCCCAGAACGTGAATATAAATTTCCGGAGGGAAGAACACTCTACCTGGAAAGAATAACGCTTTTTGGAGACTCAGGAAGTAGTCCTCAAAAGGACTTTTCAGTAGATGATTCGTATTGTAGTTGTCCTGGGGTGTCCTTATAGTTATAGCCCTGAGGAGGGCTGTTGCAGTCCTGATGAGGGCTGTTGTAGTCGCTGAAGTCCTGATAAGGAATGCTGTAGTCCCAATGAGGACTGTTGAAGCCCTGAAGAGGGCTGTTGTTGTCTTGGCTAGAGCTGAAGTGGCCCTTACAAGGGCCGCCCTAGGTACCCTGTCAGATGAGATCTCAGTAGGTGCCCCCTTATGTAAGGCTGGGCTCCTGAAGATGTGGTTTGTGGGTTCTTAGAAGAAACTTTGTGGTCTATGTGGCCTTACAGAGAAACCTGGAGGGTATCCTAGTAAGCCAGACCTATTACAGTCACCCTTAGACCGGGTTGGGTTTCCATGGGTTCTTATAAGAACCTTTGTGGTCCCTTGTAGGGCCTGAGCTCTCTTAGCCCTGTTAGTCCTTGCCTGAGATGGTGGGCAGTCTGCATGCAAGGCGTTCATTTGTTCTAAAAGAAGACACCAGAGGTAGTAACGTTTGATCCGTGTTTCTTTATTTCCGTCCTTGCAGGTCACAATTCCAATCTTCCTCCTCGTATTTCTCTTGGAAAGCTGCTAAGACCTGGTTTTTAGGGGGGGCAGAAGTTGCTTGGCTTTTTCCAGTTGGCTTCTCTTAAGACATGGGTGTCTAGGCCATTGATATTCTTCCCGTTTTGATGAAAGAACAACTTGAGCTGGAGTTTCCTACTGAAGAGCCTAATTTTCATGACTGTTTCTGCCAGGTTCGCTCTTCTGGTGGGGATGAAGGTGAGGCCCCTCTCTAGTACCTTCCTCTCTAGGTTGGTTAGCAGTTTTTTGGAGTGGTTCCACACTTCTGGATGTCTGTGTTTTTGTTTCTCCTCCTCAGCCCCATGAGTGCTGGGGGCTGCCATAGGTGCCCCAGGTCTCTCACTCCCCTCCATGTCCTGTCCTTCTTCTCTGCAACTGGGACTGGAGAAGACAGTCTTGGGGGGTGGAATACCTCCTTTGTGTGGGAGCCCATTGGTCTGTTGCTGCTGGTTGTGGATGGCATCCTGTAACTGAGTCTCCTGATGGTGGGGGTTAGGACCTAGTTGCCTGTTGAGGTGGGCATTACCTGTGCGTTCGGTGAGGTGGGCATCACCTGTACGTTCTGTGAGGCCGTTGTAGTTCTGTTGATAGGGTTCTGGCTGGTGGATGCTTCCTCTGATAATGCTGGCTCCCATGGTGCCTGGCCCCCTGGAAAAATCCTGTTGGTTGTTGTTGTGGATATGCTTATGCTCCTGTTTTTTTTGTTTGTATCTGAGGTCCCTAGTCAGTTTTTTGGATTTTCTTGTCTTTATTTTATCTTCTAAGGCAGTGAGCCTGGCCAAAATGTCCCCAAAGGCTGCTTGGGTTTTGGCTGTGTCAGGGCATTGTTTTTCCAGGTCCTGGATGCTGGCGGCCTTGCTGGTTTGCTGTTTTTTATTGTGCTCGATGAGCAGATCCAAAAGGCTGAGGCTCGTTTTATATAGGGTTCCATACCAGGCCTCTTGGAGTTGTTGTGGACAGTTTTTCACTAGTGGTCTTTTGTTCAACATGAGGCCTTTTGGGATCAGCCCTTGGTTTTTACATTGTAGCAAGTATTGGTGGTCCCATTTAAGGCAGATATAGTCCTTTAGTTCTTCTTCGAGATGGTGGAGAGTCTCTCTTTGTTCCTTTTTTGGGTCTGTCTCCTTGTTGGAAGCGGGCTCTAAATCCAGTACTTGAAATAGTGTGGAGGTGGCCCTTTCAAACCATGAGCCTTCCATGGCGATTGAGGTGGGGCAGTCTTCTGTTGAATGACCCAGTAAAACATAGAAAGAGCATGCAAGGGAGGGAACCCTACTGCTCCTAGAGTGTAGCCCACAGAGTGGGTATAAATTTCAGGAGGGAAGAACACTACCTGGAAAGAATCACACTTTTTGGAGGCTCAGGAAGTAGTCCTCAAAAGGACTTTTCAGTAGATGATTCGTATTGAAGTTGTCCTGGGGTGTCCTTATAGTGTAGCCCTGAGGAGGGCTGTTGCAGTCCTGATGTGGACTTTTGTAGCCCTGAGAAGGGCTGTTGTAGTCCTGATGAGGGCTGTTGTAGTCCCGAGGAGGACTGTTGAAGCCCTGAAGAGGGCTGTTGTTGTGTTGGTTAATGCTGAAGTGGCCCTTACAAGGGCTGCCCTAGGTACCTTGTCAGATGAGATCTCAGTAGGTACCCCCTTATGTAAGGCTGGGCTCCTGCAGATGTGGTCCACATCAGGATGGCAAAAGCCTTCCTCAGGGCTACAACTATAAGGACACCCCAAGACAACTACAATATGAATCATCTACTGAAAAGTCCTTTTGAGGACTACTTCCTGAGCCTCCAAAAAGCACGATTCTTTCCAGGTAGAGTGTTCTTCCCTCCTGAAATCTGCTGTTACACTAAATAACCCCCAGCACTCAACCCTCTCACTAACCAGGAGGGAATAATCTATATACTTCCCTACTTGTCACAAAGAAAACAGTCTTTACCACCCCCCCACCTAAGAAAAGAGAACAGTTTTCACTGATTATTCAGGCATGTCCAAGGGCAGCTCCCGGTGTACTCTCCAGTCTACCTGATGAACCTGGGCATCTTGAGGCAATGTTACAACTGCCTCATGTACACAGACAATCCTCTCTTCCTAAAACCAAACACTAATACCTGAGAGAGATGCACGTATAAAGCAAATCTAGAGACAAAGCTCTCTCCAACCAAGACTGGAACAGACAGTCAAGAGGAGACAGGAAAAACTCACAGTACCCCCACTTACGTTACATAGACCTACTAAACCAACACCTCCAATACCCACACATAGAAACACCAAGACATATATGGAGGCTCTGAGTAAAACTCTAAATCTGCCTAGGCTACAGAGACCTCCCAAGCATGCACACAAGCAATCTCCTCCCATCAGCACATCCAAAACAACACATAGCCCACAAACTCAGTGTACCACACAACCATAGCCCATAAGACAAAACATCATACCCAACACACTAGTTATAGGTGACTTCAGGCACACTGACATCCCACTCCACAGGTGGGACAAAGAGAAGGTTACTGTCAGCTGCTTGTTGGATGCCAGAATCCACCACATAATGCATACACTCAGGTCACTACAAAGCAAGTACAAATATGACTCTGTCATTGTACATGTGGGTGTGAATGACCTGAGACGTATCTCCCTGGACTGCATGAAAAGATACATGGAAGAGCTCTCTGATTTTATAGCCCAGGCAGATATGATCCTAACCATGAGTTGCATCCTGCCTTCACCAAGAATGATACCACAGTACAAGGATAACATTATTAACTTCAACAATTGGCTAAGCTTCTGGTGTCATTCAAAGGGGATCCATTATCTGTCTGTCTGGGATGACATGCTTGACAGGCCATGATGCTTCACCAAAGATGGCCTGCACCTGTCACCCCTAGGATTCCGGATACTGGCCAAGGCTCTTGCCACCCCCATAAGTGCCTTTTTTAGGCAAGGCTCAAAAGACAAACCCACCACCGTAAGAACTACAAGTGACAAAAAACCGAGGGCAATTCTGCTCAATGCTAGGAGTCTAAACGTCAAAATGCACTTACTCGAGGCACTCCTCAAAATGGAGAACATTGATATCTGTGCAGTGACTGAGACCTGGTTCAAGGCTTCCGAGAACACCCCAGCACTACCAGGCTGTAATTCATACCACACATTTAGGCCATAAAACCTGGACCAAAATAACTAAAGGCAGAGGTGTGTCCATATTCATCAAGGATACCCACACCTCCAGGCTAGTTGCACAACACAATGCCTCTGAGATCATCCAACTCTGGGCAAAAATGCATTCCAAATTGTAGCTAGTTGTAGATCTCCCACAATGACCCAGGACCCACACTTCTTGTTCCTGGAGACATTGATAAAAATGAAGGTCCAACCAAATGCCCTAATAATGGGTGATTTCAATTACCCAAACACTAACTGGGAAAACTACTCTTGTACTAATCCCCTTGCTTAATGATTCTTGGAATTTATAAACTCTAATGTCCTGGATCAACTTGTCAACAACCCCACCAGCAGCAACAATATTTTGGACCTGGTTATTACCAACATGGGTGACCGGTGCTCAATGCCCGAGATCAACTCCTCACTGGTTAGATCAGACCATAAAATAATCACCCTAGATATCCATATCCCGACCCCATCCCCACACAAGGAAACCACAGTAAAAAATGTCTCAAAAGCAAACTTAACGCTACTCAAAACAGTAGTGGCTAACTTTGCAACACCCCTGCAGATGGATAATACAGTCACAACTGCTAAATCCTATACAAAGCACCCTACAAGCACCTGCATGAGTGCATGGATCATGCTATCCCTAACAAAACCAAGACGCTATCCTCCAAAAAAAGGAAGCCAATCTGGTGGTCCCCTGACATTAACAAACTCTACAACAGAAGGAAGAAACTGTTGCAAAAGACAGTAAAAACCCACGAATGGAGAAACTCCCAGACAAGCCTCAGTAAGAAGCTAAGATCCCTCATAAAATCCTCCAAAGTGAATTTTGAAAAAAAAATTGCCATGAATTCCAAAGACAACCACAAGTCATTCTTTAGCTATGTCAAAAATCTCCATGGCAACACCCAGATCTGCACTGAGCTACAGCAGAATCGCACAAAATATACAGAGCTAACTGATATTGCCAACATCTTGGCAGATAAGGTCAGTGCTAACTTTACTCCCCTCTCACCCCCCAAAGGGCCTATAACTATACCAATTGATTGTAGAGCACCATTAATCACAAACACACAGGTAAAAATGGCACTCTCTAAAGCCAAAAACGCAGCATTCATGGGACCAGACAACATCCCAGGCTGCGTCTTACATTCTTACATGAACTCCAAAATGAACTAGCCCCCCACCTAAACTCCATGTTCAATCACAGCCTCTCCACAGGCTATGTGCACACCGAATGATGCACAGCAACAGTTATCCCACTCCACAAAGGGGGAGCCACCACAGACACCAGGAACTATTGACCTATTAGTCTGACAAGCCTGGTCTGCAAGGCCATGGAGCGTATCATCATGGAACTCATAAACAAAGACATTGGTAACCTCCAAACTTTGGATGCTACCCAATTTGGATTTGTAAAGGGCTGATCTTGTCTCCTAAACCTGGTAGAATTCTTTGAAACAGTTACCAAGGCCATAGAAGAAGGCAAGGTGGTTCACACAGCCTACCTGGACCTCGCTAAAGCCTTCAATACCATCCCCCATTCAGGAATCATAGACAAACTCACCAACCATAACATAAACTCTTATGTCACAAGATGGGTGGCCAACTGGCTCATGGGCAGAACCCACATGGTGAGAGTTGCAGACTCCAGATCCTACTCAAAACCAGAGACAAGTGTAGTGCCCCAGGGTTCAATCTTGCAACCTCTCCTGTTCGGTATATACTTCTCTGAAGTGCAAGTGAACACTGAGGGTCTATGGCTAACCAAGTTCACAGATGACTGCAAACCGGGTGCCATAATTGATTTCCCTACCGATGTACACATCCTGCAAAAGGGCCTCACCGAGACAGATACCTGGTGCCAAAACCATGGCCTCAAACTAAATGCCAAAAAGCACATTATCATCCCCTTTGGTAAAAACACAGCACCCATGAAATACCAAATATGGGGAAGTCCACTTAACACAGAAAGTGTGATAAGAGACCTTGGGACCCAGGTGGATAGTAACCTCTTCTTTGACAATCACATATCCACAGTGGTCAGAAAATCTTCTACATGGCCCACCTAATCACAAAAGGGTTCCCATCTAGAAAAAAGGAAGTCATTGTCATCCCTCTACTCATCACTTATCAGACCCCTCATTGAGTACAATGCCCCATTTGGGATGTACCTCACAAGACACCTGCAACAACTGGAGAGGTCCCAAAAGTACCTCACCAAGAGGATTGCTGGCCTCAAACAGCTGTCCTATGCTGACCGGCTCAAGAAACTCTAAATCTACTCGCTCACATACTGCTTACTTCGAGGAGATCTCTGTCTGACATACAAAGCTATGTCAAACCCAGAATTAATGGACATGCTCCACTTAAAAAAATCCCAATTGCCCCGAGCTACACATTCTAGGGACCTAAACCTCACCACATCAATAAATAGGACATGTTGGAGGGATAGATTCTTGACCCAGAGATTTCCAATGCTCTGGAACAAAATTCCCATCTACATCAAGCAGAGCTCATCATTAGCACTCTTTAAGAAAAACCTTGATGAGTGGATGGGTAATAGGAAATTCACCCCCCTGGAATCACGTCTATGGCTCTGCCTGATAGAGGGGCAGGAATCTAGTCTACATAGGTGGCAAAAGCCAAGACACTTTTGGCTAGGCTTACTTATGCCCTCAGGCTGACAGCCTAGTACCTACCTATGAACCTATGAACAGCTGGACAAAGCCATAAGTAATTTGGGGACAAAGGCCTACATATAGGGACCATTGTTAATTACTGGCCTTACAAACCTAGAAAGATGCATTTTCCTAAAGGGTATGAAGTCTGAAACTGCAATATCTGATTATTTTCTGACTTTAGTCTTTTCTGATTTGCCAATGATTTGCCAGACAACCGCAATTTCATGATAAAGAGACCATAAATATGATGCAAACCTCTGGACATTCTGCAAAATATCTGTACAGTTGAGGGGTATGCTAGTCACTGTGTAGGTTACTCTGAGCTGTGTACTGTCCATATGTGTGGCCCCCTGTCCCTGACCTGTCCAGCTTTCCAGCAGTAGCAGGTATTGACATCTGGACAGTGTGAAGAACTCTTACCATAGCTGTATTTGACATGCAGAATAGTTGGCACTGCAGTTCTTGGAACATGAACCCTGTCAACCACAGTACTGTACCTAGGCCACGAAGACACGACAGTCAGGAGTAAGTGCAGGCCACATACTGACAGTATTGACCACACATATACATAGCTCATTGACCCCTGCATATTGTGGACATGCAACAAGTTATCAAGTTGATTGTAACAGCCCTGGGAATGTGTGCTCTGCTGCTTATACCCTAAAAACTTTACTGTTACTGCATTTCTATGGGAACATGGGTGTGTGGGTGGAGCACACCTGTCAGCTGTCAACATTTGCAGAGACTGTGCTGATGTTCTCTTTACATTTTTGTTCCATTTAGCATAGTATTGTGCCTGTCTTGGAGACTACAGGCATATCACTAAAGACCAAAGGTTATATTGTAATGGCAGACATTTGGGTTTCAGACCTCTCATCCTTCAGAGCCTTACTGCAACTGCAAGACCTGTGTAGGTGTGTATGAGCATATTTCATCATTGTCTCCATTCATAGGCCTTTGCCAGACATTTATTTATGTTTTGCTACATCTGACTTGCTGGGTGAGGCTGAGGGGTGAGTATGGGACCCCCACACTGGCATCCATGCATGTGACCCATGACCTTCCAGTTTGTTAGCCCCACACATATACTGCAGCGAGATTTGTCACCTAGGGGACTACTCCATTCTCTAGGGAAACCAGTATTGGCAGACATTTCCTGTTGCACCACATAGCTGTCCATTTTCTGCTGCTATCCTTGTATGACAGGCCACCCCATTTCCTTGCATGCATGCAGCGATACCATAGCTATGCTACCACAATGTATTACTCCATTCATTTATTGTTAAGAAGACTGACTTACCTTGTGCCTGCAGCAGTTGTGAGGATGGTGCTTAAGGGCTGGCTTTGTCAGATGCATGCAGTACACAGCCTATACATGGTAAGATACAGGTAGTGTGATGTGTGTAGCATCCATTTTACTGTGTGTGCAAGTCAGGGAGAGGTGTCAGTCCCTGGGTCCCTATAGTGTCAGTGTGTGTGCTATTCATTGCCTCCTTGCCAAGGCCTGGGCATACAGGGCACGCCTCCATCTGCCTACAGGAACAGGCTCAGTGGGTTCCTCCTCTGAGTCCCCTTGTACTTGTGGTGGCCATGGCAATGGTGGGGGGCTGTGTGGGCCTTCCCTGTGATGTTCCTGTTACAGTTGTTTCCACAGGATCATACTGTATAGCATGGCACATACTATGAACATGTGTGCACATGTGGCTGGAGAGTACTGCAGGCTCCACCAGATATGTCAAGACAGTGGAACCATGACTTGAGCATCCCAAACACATGCTCTATAATGTTCATGGTTTGTGCGTGTGCCTCATTATGGCATTCTTGTGTGTGTGTGTGTGTGTGTGTGTGTGTGTGTGTGTGTGTGTGTGTGTGTGTGTGTGTGTGTGTGTGTGTGCATTTTTGATGGGTGTCATTACCCACAGCTCCAGTGCATAGCCAGCATCCCCCACCAGATGGCCATACAGGATGCCCCCCCCCCCACCAGCAAATGCCTGGTAAGCTGCGGAGCATGCCAGATAATGGGAGTCATGATAACTACCAGGGCTGCCAGCACACACATTCATGCATACAACCTGGCAATTGATGGAGTGATAGCCCTTGTGGTTGACATAGACTCTACCCTCTTCACCGGGTTGTGCCTTGATGTGGATGTGCATGCAGTCTATGGCACCTAGTACCTCTGGGTAGTCTGCTACATGGTGGAAGAGATGCATATTGCTGGTCCTTTCCTCACAGGTGCAGGGGAAATATATGTGCTCACCAGCATGTGTTCACATGACATCCAGGAACTGGTGGAGTACCCTGGATGCAGATGTCTGTGACACCCCCATGATGTCCTCAGTAGGTCTTTGGAAGGTACCTGCAGCTAGTATTCTTAAGGGTATGCATACCTTGGTTTCAACTGGGATGGACTCCCCTCTGTTGGCTTTGGGTCTGAGGTGAGGCCGGCACAGCTCACAGAGTTGCTGAAGTAAGTCCCTGTCCACCCTGTAGCACTCTAGTATCTCCAGATCATGTCTCCCCTGGTAGGTTACCCTGAGTCTGACACTCTTCTCCTCCTCCTCAGTCTGGGACAGTTGTCAGCTTTATCCTCCTCACTGCCCTCTGCTTCTAGCACGTACTGATGTATCAAAGTGACAGCAGCCTCGAATATTTTGTCAGTTAAAATTCCCCCGAGTGTGTACACCAATGTTGCAGAGTTTGTGGGAAAAAACAGACTGAAAGGTGTTTGCATAGTTTATACTAGTGTGCTGCAGATTCTGCCTGTGTGATTGGCTGACTATGATACATTCAACCTGCCAGCTATATTATTTGTACTTGAGTGCCTTTATTCTGCTATTTCCTTTTCTTTCTTTCCATTTCTGCCTCTTCTAAGCCCCTTGGCACTTCGTGCAAACCCGCTGCTCAAATGTAAACACTTCTGCTGGTTCCTGTTGTTTTTTTTTTTTTTTTTTAATTATTTCCATTGTGTTTAGCCCCATGGCTATAGTAAACAGTATTGAGCAGAAAGGACCCTCCCAGGAACCCGGACATGCCCAGCATTTCTTAAAGTAGCTCAGGCACACCCCCTTGCTTAGCTGTGCTTAGCTAAGTGTAAATAGAGGCAGCAGAGCTCCAATGTGCTTACACCAAGCATGACACACTCCCTTTTCATGTCAGCTGCTTCTCCTGCTTACACTATAGCATTATAGCTCCTACACAGTTAGGTGCAGGCGGACATGGTCTCTCATCTTGCTATTTAATAAATTTAGCTCATTTGCATACTCCACTGCCTTAGTCCCTTGTTACACCTTAGCTACCAGTGTTACCTGTTATTGTTTTAGTTCTGCATGCTACCCACTATAATGGAAAAAATCATATTTCCCATAAAATAGTTTTTTTGCATTTTTTTCTTATTTTCTGCATGATCTCATTTGCGGACCACTGTGCTATGCTTAAATGGCTGAAATTGACCCAAAACAATAAACTTTGATTTTCATAATTTTGCAACTGTTATCCATGCCAATGGCCATATTTTTGGTCAATGGCATACCTAATAGTCATAATACATGCTTTACTTTGAGCTGTCATGCCCTCGCTTTGATTTTTGCAGAAATGTACTCGGTTATTAACCAAATACATTTCTGCAATGGACACTGCTCTGACACGGATGCCTGCCTGCTTACTGAATCACTAATTCACCTCATTTGCATGGTTTTCACCAGCAAATCATGTAATTAGCATTATTCAGTGGTGTCCATGTCAGAATAGCGCTGGCAGGCTCGTGCACACCTCAGCCTTGTTTACTGGATCGCTCAATGGCTATATTCCATGCAGAAGCTGCTACACTATTCTGACCCAGTGATTTAGCTTTATTGAACTCCAGCCTGTATGTACAGTTGTAAGCATGCTTTATCCTTAAATGTAGTGCTCTGAAATATATTTTCTGAATGTTTTTATGCAGAACTAGACACAATTAAAGGTAATAGGCAGGATTTGTGGCATGTTTTGAAGAAACTGTAGGGGTTGGACATAGCATTACAGTCCACATACCATAACAGTCACATTTTATCTGTGCACTCATATAATTACAAGACTGTAGAACTATATGTACAAAGGAAATTCACTGACATTTCTACAGAAACACTTCATGTGCATGACCGTTTGTGAATTTTAGGAAATCTAAACACAGCGACAGGACAGGAAAAGTAAGTCTAGAAACAGTGAGAAAGGAAAGTTACACATTTTTGCTGTTGACATTTTCGTAGATTGGGACTGTTTAGGTTGTGCATTGACTGCACTATAAACACCAACAAGAAGAAGAGTTTTATTTTTGCTTTTCAACTTCTCCCTCTTCTCTGCAAAGGTGGTGTAGTTAAGGATCTGGTGTATAGCTGATTTCCCCTTCAAAAAAGTGGGTTGTTTATTTTGTGACCTTCTTTTGCTGTTTTGAGACTGTACTCTCCTACGTTTTTAAACAATTTAGTCTAAAGTACTCACATGTCAGTTAAACATCATGAGATTAATCATATTAAACTGACTGATACTTCTCTAAGTAAAATCTTAAAAAAAAATAAATTATTGTAATCCACACTCTGTTGGCCGACAGTATCCATCTCAAAAAGCTACATGGGTTCTGGTGTGGTCAAACTATCCTGGCAGCTCTCTTTACCCTAACTGATGAAATCCTGAACAAAATGGACAAAGGAAGTTTTACTGAGGTAAACGTCATAGACTGACAAAAATCTTCAGCATAATTGACCACTCACTGCTACTAGACAGTCTAATAAAAAAAACTGCCATTAGTGAATACTCTATACCCTGGTGTAAAGATTTCCTTTCCAACAGATCCTTTAAAGTGAAATACAGAGGTACAAGTGAGATAACACATAGATTGTTAGACACAGTCTGTTTAAACAAACCTCACAACTCTTCATTTCCTCATATTCATTAATTAACTTCCTTATCACCTACCACACATTCCAATCATATTACATGCAGATATCACGGCCATCTTCAAATCCAATCAGACACTTCCTGGGATACAAACTCAAATCCAGAAAGATCTATAGTTACTGAATCAATGGCTTTATAGCACAAACTCATATTAAACACTTCAAAACTAAAATAAGTGCTATTCAGCATATATCAAAGTCTTTACAAAGTACAGATGTAAACAATTCCCAGTAAGAAACAACCACCTCATTGAAATACTTGGGTATCTGGTTTGACTCAACACTTAATTTCAAGAACCACAAAGAAAAAACATGTAAGAAAATCAACTCACTACTTCTGTGGCCCAGAAGACTCTCCAGCTCTATGACAGTACCTGCAAGGGTAACCATAGCCAAAGGAATTTTACTTGCTAGGCTAGATTACCAACTGACCATAATTGATGTAGTATCAAAGTAAAATACAACCATTCTACAAATCATCCCCATATATATGTTTCATCATAATTTCATTTCACCAAGAGCACCACTGCACAGCTCTCGCTAAAGTCAGATGGCTGCCTATCAATCAAAGATCTGATCTCCTACTGGCCTTCCTGTTCTATAAAACTCTTACTCCTGATTTAGTCTCACCTTTCTGCACATAAACTTTTTCCTAAATCCTCATCATATAACCTAAGAGATGTTTCGCAATCCACAACCAGTCTGGTCACACCTGCAACTAAATTACACTGCACCAGTAATAATGTCATCATAGTAGACCCTAAATAATGAGAAGCAATGCAAACCTATCTGTTTTAATCCCCCTTACAGACAAAGTCTAGAAATGAACTTAAGAAGCACCCACTTAACAAAATTCATGCAAGTACTACAAGTCCCATCACATCATTTACATATCACTACCTTTTCTATTTTATTCATTGCAGGAGTTATGTTGAAATCTTTGCTTACTCCTTCATCTCCCTTACCCCATCTCTTTTTTCTCCATTTTGCCTTACCCCACTCTTCTACTATCTTCATGAATATAAGTAATTAAATTAATTTGAAACAACAGGTGGAATGAAACAATCCTTGTACCTATGGCTATAGTAAACAACACATTAACCATGTGGAGCCTTAAGCCACTGTGCAAACTACCAGACTGCTAGCAGAACATTCACAATTTTCTCTTTTCTGTGTAGCTCATAATTTAGGAATTGTTCATGATTTGCTCTTGTGAAATCTATCCTTCTGAATCTAAAAAAGTTTCTGTGATGAATGCAATCTTAGTAAGTAAAATATTTTATATTATCTAATTTTAGTGCATTATTTTATTTGTATTTATTTTATATTTTCTTGATCAGGTTAGCCCCACTAGGCTACTGGCATCTTTTCAGGGTGGAGACAGGAATTGGAATTTATACTGTCTAGGGGAAATTTGACCAGGTCATAGGAGAAATTAACATAGTCCTTTTAAGTACTATGCCATTACTAGTTCTTGGAGAATTCAAAGATGAAGAAAGGTGCAAACATTACTATTGAAAACATTTTGGAGAGAGAGAGAGACGATCAAAGCAAGATTAAATCCTAGTTACAGATCTAGATAGCAGATATCTGGATACAGAGGTATTGGAGAACTTAATGAAGAAGGACATTGTGCAAGCTATAGAGTTCTGAGGGACTGAATGTTGCAGGAGCAGTCAGATAATGACGCTTGTAACATGGTAGCGAAGCAGATTATAAAGGCTGAAAATACAGAGGCTTGTTTGGCTGATGGAGTACTCAGTTTTAACAACATTCCTCTGCAACTGTGTACAGTGGATGACAGAGATGAGGTAAAGTAAAAAAAAAACATATGCAAGTGTTGTAAGTCACTGAACAAGAAGCAGTGTGCAATGCAAAGAGAGGAATTCAACATGAGCAGAAGGCCAGCAATTTCTGGGAAAAAAAGACCAGTGGCAAGAATAAAAAGCACAATCAGTACCACTACTGAAAGGAATGACATGATGGACAATATTATCTTGCCATTAGGATTTACTTTAAAAGACATGAGAGCACTGATAAATTTGTGGTAAGAATATTTTTTTGAAGTAACTTTTGGGATTTTTTCAGGTGTAGTAAACTTTATGGGTAAAATAGAAAAAAGAAAGACCATATTACCTTGAAAATGCATTATTTTTCAGAATATGAAATGTAGTTAAAATAAAAATATGTAATTTAGAAATTCAGTAATCGAGAAATTTGATTTAAAACTCTTTGTTTCCTGACAATATGTGATAAGGTGGATAACATAAAGAAAATATATGATAACAGAAATGTATGGACGGCAGGATGGAAAGTGTGGGTAACACTGGATATGTATGATGGAAAATTTCAAATAATATAATAGTGAATGGGAAAATAGCAATTGTTAGGTACTGGGACCAACCCAAGGCTTGCTTCTATTGGGCAGATGACAAACTCTTAACACAGGAATGCACAAAGAGCAAATGTGAGCAATGTGGGAAGTAAGGCCATACTGATAGAAACAGTAGAGAATTTTAAAGGAAATGTAATGAGTCAGCCTATTTGGGTTAAAATGTCAGGTGATGTAAAAAGAAAAAGTACATGAAAAATAATCTGAAAGGGAGAAAACATAATATGTAGAAAACAGTATTCAGAAAGAAAGTTTTATAGCTAATGTAAATCAGGAGGAAAGTGAAAGGAAATATGTTTCCAGGTGAAGAAAAAGATTAAGAGGAAGGATTAATGGAAGACCAGATTCAGATAAAACAGAAAATAAATATGATATGTTATCAAGTGAAGAGGAAGAGGATGCTAACTTAGAAACAGGTGAAGATCAAAAGCAGAAATATGTTAAAACTATAAAAGGGATGCCGAGGAAAAACAACAAAAAAAAAAATAAGCATAGCAGGAAAAGGGATCAAAAAGGAAGAAGATGATTTAGGTATTTTGATACTAAATATGAACAGTATAAGAAATAAAGTGAAGGATTTAACAGCTGTTGAGCTGTGCAAAAAGAAAAGATGCATGTATTATGTTTGTTGGATACAAGATGTGTTAAAGAAATAAAAATTTAGGCTCAATGGGAAAAAATATTATATGATCAGTAGGATGTGAAATGTGTTCTGGGTTACTGGGTGTTGATAACAGAAGATGAAATAAAATGTTGAATCCAGCAGTTTGTGATAACAGAAGGGTAATGAGACATGACTTGAGAAAAAAATGGAAGTTGTGTGAGGTTAATAGTAATATATGCCTATGTATTAATGTTGGAAAGAAAAAAGTTTGAAGAATTAAAAAATACGTAATTGTATCTACGTCATTAGTAATGATTAGAGACTTTAACTTTAAGTTAAGAAAAGAAAAGGAAAAGTAATGCAAGTTGTAAAGGTGATAAAAGAAATGATGTCATATAGAAACTGGATAACAAGAAAAAGAAGAGAGTGTCTGTACAACAGAGAGGAATATTTTAAAATAAAGCTTGATTATGTTTTGTATTTAGGTGACATGAGGTATGTGGCAAGCGAAGTGGAAAGATCAGGTTCTTCAGATCATAGAGGAAGATGAATAATAATAAAATAGAAGAAATAAAAGGTGTTAAAATAGCAATGGATGTAAGTAAAAATAAGGGAATAAATGACGGAGAAAGGGAGCAGACAATGGAAAGAACACATGACCATGAAAGTATATTATGGAAGTTGGGCACACAGTGCATAGTATTTTTATTATTTATTTATTTTACATTTGTTGACTGGGAGTGTCTGGCTGAGCTATTGCCCTTTTTCAGCAAAGGCCCGAGGAGAAAAGCGACAAAGATATACAATGCAATAAAAATAGCAATACAGATACATTTCAATAAAAATAGCAATAGAGAATTTTGTTAGTTAAAATATGTAAGCTACCTACATGTATATTGTTGACAGATAAAACAGTACTATAAAGAAAAAGGAGAATGTTAAACAAGTAGAATAAATTATGTTTTGGTTTAAAAAGAGAGTTGAGTAAATATAAGGTTTTGTATGCAGAGTAGCAGAAACTTAAAAGGTTACATACGAGTTTCAGGGAGCAGAGATTAGAAGAAGCTTTGGAGTTTGCATAGGAAGCATAGGATGAAGTATCTAAAGAGACACATAAAAATAATTTTTTGGAAGTAGAAGGAAAGGTGAAAAAATAATAAAATGGAATATGAAAACATAGTGAAATATTTTGAGGATGAAATGGAAGAAGAAAGTATTAGAGTAAGAGAAAGAAAATAAATTGCTTGAAAGAAATAAAGAAAAAGGAGTAAATGCTGTATAGGCAGAAATATTTTTAAAGAAAGGATGAAGTTTTACCCTTTTTAAGAAAGAATATAAAAAGAAGGTAAGATAAGATTGAGTTAATACTATATGGTGAGCATTCTTCTTTTTCTTCTTTTGGTTTTTCCCGGTTAGGGGTCGCCACAGCAGATCATCTGTCTGCTCATGATTGGCAGTGGAGTTTTATGGTGTCTAGTTGCCAGCCTAGTGACCAACCTTCTACAGAAGGCACATACACGCACACACTCACACCTAGGACCAATTTAGAGTGTACAAATCACCTCCTGCATGTCTTTGGGATGTGGGAGGAAACTGGAGCACCTGGAGGAAACCCACGTGACCATAGGGAGGACATGCAGACTCCGCACAGAAGGCACCCCAGCCGAGAATCAAACCGGAGAACCTCTTGCTGTGAGACAGCAATGCTAACCGCTGCACCACCTTGGCCACCCAATACTATAGGATGAGCATGAGGTAGCAAAATGTAAACAGGAACTATAATTATAAAGACACGAGAAAAGTTTATGAACACAATTTATAAGAATGAAGAAGATGAAAAGAAAACACAATGTTGAATACAGCAAAATGTAAACTAGAAGAAAGAATTGAATGAAAAGAAATAGAAGATGATCTAAAAAAGGGAAAGAAGAAGAATCATCACGAATCTTTGATGGCCTATGAAACAGATATTATAAGAGAAGACTGAAAGGGAATGTGAAGATTTTATGAAAATACTATAGGAATGTTTGGAGGTAGGGATAAAAGATGAAAAGATATGTGTTGAGCTGAAGAAATTTATATTAAATAAATATGACAATAAATATATTAAGAACTGAGGGCCAATAAAATGGGAAATAATGATTATAAAATTTTTATGAAGATAAAGCAAAGCAAATGCCAGTTGTTTTGGGAAATGTGATAAGGGAAGGAGAAAATGGAGTAAAGGTAAATAAGAGAATAAAATATCAGTAATAATAAATGTAGTAATAGATAATAATTCAAGTGAGTAATGTTGGTTGCTTGTGACATAGCAAAATCATGTGATCCAGTAAATCATGATGAAATTTGAGACATTGTAGGATTTTATATAGTTGAGAAAATAATAAAAGTATTAAAGAAGGATTATGAGATGTCCTGGGTAAGGGTTACAGTAAATGGTTGGTTAGGAAAGAAAATAAACATTGAAAAGGGGAAAGGAATGTCTAATGAGTACACATTTACTGGTGCTAGTAATGAATGGAATAATGCAAACATGCACTGGTGAAACAAGAAGAGG